>NW_020940360.1:7595478-7725143 GCF_900497805.2 Vombatus ursinus
TTCCTTTCCTTTCCTTTCCTTTCCTTTCCTTTCCTTTCCTTTCCTTTTCCCTTCCTTCATTCCTTTCTTCCTTCCTTCCTCTCTCTCTCTGAATTCTATCAAACATTTAAAGATCAACTAATTCCAATATTAAATAAGTTATTCAGAATAATAGGTAAAGAAGGGATCCTACCAAATTTCTTTTATGAAACAAGTGATACTGATGCCTAAGCCAGGAAGAGTAAAAACGGAAAATTATAGACCAATTTCATTAATGAATATGGATGCAAAAATCCTAAATAAAATACTACCCAAAAGATTACAATAATATGTTACAAAGATTATACATCATGGCAAGTGGGATTTATACCAGGAATGCAGGAACAATAAAAGTAAAAAAAAATATGATTGTATCAACAGATACAGAAAAAGCTTTTGATAAAGTACAACACTCATTTCTACTAAAAAAAAAAAGCACTTGAAAGCATTGGTATAAATGGACTTTTCCTTAAGTTGATAAAAAGTATTTATCTAAAACCACCAGCAAGCATTATTTGTAATGGGGATACACTACTAACCTTCCCAGTAAGATCAGGTGTAAAACAAGGATGCCCACTGTCACCAATATTATTCAATATTGAATTGAAAATCCTAGCAATAACAATAAAAGAAGAAAAAGAAACCAAAGGAATCAGAATAGGGAATGAGGTAACAAAATAATCTTTTTGCAGATGACATGATGATATACTTGGAAAATCCCAAAGACTCAATTAAAAAGTTATTTGAAACAATCATTTTAGCAAAGTAGCAGGATATAAAGTAAATCCATATAAATAATGAGCTTTCTTATGTATCACAAACAAAATCCTACAAGAAGAAAGAGTAAAAGATACCCCACTTAAAATAACTCTAGACAGTATAAAATACCTGGAAGTATACCTGCCAAAACAAACCCAGGAACTATGTAGACAAAATTACAAAAAAAAATTTTTATACAAACAAAATCAGACTTAAATAATTGGAGAAATATTAATTGCTCATGGGCAGGCAGGGTCAATATAACAATTTTACCTAAACTAATTTATATGTCCAACACCATACCAATTCAATTACCAAAAAATTATTGTACTGAACTAGAAAAAAAAATAAAATTCATTTGGAAAAACAAAAAGTCAAAAATACCAAAGGACCTAATGAAAAAAAGTGTAAAGGAAGGAGGTTTAGTAGTACCAGATCTTAAACTATATTATAAAACAGTAATTATCAAAACCATCTGGTATTGGCTAAGAAATAGAAAGGTAGATCAATGAAACAGAATAGACATACAATTTACAGCAGCAAATAAAGATTTTGGAATAAGAAATCATTATTTGGTAATAATTGTTGGGAAAACTGGAAAGCAGTATGGCAGAAACTGGGCATAGACTAATATTTTACATCATCTACCAACATAAGGTCAAAATGGATACATGACCTAGATACAAAAAGAGATATTACAAGAAAATTAGAACATGAAACATTTTACTTATTAGACATGGATGGGTGAACAATTTATGAATAAACCAGATAAAGAGATCAAAGTTAACTATAAAATAGATAATTTCAATTACATTAACGTAAAAGTTTTTGTACAAATAAGACAAATAAAGCCAAAATGAGAAGGTAAGCAGAATTTTTTTTTGGGGGGGGGAATTTTATAGACAGTTTCTCAGATAAAGGTCTCATATCTCAAATATATAAAGAACTTTGTCAAATCTGTAAGAATGAGTCATTCTCCAATTGATAAATGGTCAAAGTATAGAAACAGGCAGTTTTCCAATAAATAAATCAAAACAATTTATAGTCATAAGAAAAAATGCTCTAAATCATTATTGATTAGAGAAATGCAAATCAAAACAACCTTGAGATATTATTTTACATCTACAAGACTGTCTAAAATAATTGAAGGGGAAAGCAACAAATATTGGAGAGCATATGGAAAAATTGGGACACTAATTCCTTGTTGATGGAATTGTGAGACTTTTCCTGGGTTGCCCAGATACTAGCCTCTTTCCTTTGAAGATTATGTTCCATCTACTCCTTATGTATCTTGTATGCTAACTTAGATAAATAATTACATCCTCCCTTTCCACCACTCTTACAGTGGTAAGACATACTGCCTTGACCTATAGTCAACTGTGAAACAATGGGACTGGATTGCTATGGGAGATTGTGTAATCAATTTCTCTGCTAGTCCTTAAAACTAAAAGCAATACCTTTCTGAATGGGATAATATACATCGAATCCTGATTAGAGGCAAGAGGATAGACTTATTAAGTGCTAGAAGTCTTGTAGCTTATTGGATGGTCTTTGGGAGTTATTATGGAAAAAAAAATCATCACCCTGAAGCCAATTGAGGGTGAATATCTATGAATGTAGCTAGGTTGGACAACGTAGTCAAGTCCTACTCTGATGGGGATGTGCCTAAACTTCTAGTAAGCTTTAGGAAGTCACCAAACTGGGCAATGTTTCAAGTATGGGCCCAGTATAGATTAGGGGGAATATTTGCATCTTAATTCTAAATTCTAAGGCTTCTTATCTTGAACTGAGTCTAGAACTGAGCAATATTCCACTCCTGAGGTTAGATCCACACAACTCTTTTTCTTTTGAACTTGCTCCCTGCTCAGGACATAGGGCCATGGACTGCTCTTCACCCTAGAATACCCCCTATCCCATGAGATCTACTCCTCAGTCCACTTTGGATCAGTGACTCAGAATTGGGTAATGAATAACAGCCCTACCAATTGGCACCTGTTCTTGCATCCTGAACAAGGTCAAGGCCCTCCTGTATGGATCTGCAACCTCTCTTTGTCCTGGTGCACAGCCTCTATCCTCTCTCAGTTCCATCACAGTGCAATGTTCCATAGGCCATGCTGCTGGCTAGACTTCATCTCCAGAGTTAGAAAATGCCTTTATCTGTTTCCCTGTTTTGATCTGGACTGGAAATATGACTCCTTGGGATTTTTTCCCTTGGATTTCCTGATTTCAATTCTGGTACATTTTCCAGATCTTTGTGAAGGAGTTATGTTGGGTAGGTTGGCTGTATTTCTTGCTACTCTGCCATCTTGACTCCACCTCCCTAACTGCCTTTTACTAGGTATGGGACCTTTGACAAACACCTAAATTATCTGGACCTCAATTTCCCAATTCAGTAAGCATTTATTATTTGAGAGGCAACACAATGCAGTGGACAGAGTGCCAGACTCAGAGTCGTAAAGACTTGGGTTCAAGTCCTTCTCCTGACACATACCAACTGTGTTACCCTGGGAACAATAATTTAACATCTCAGTGCCACAGACAAATCTCTAAGACTATTAAAAGGAACAGTTATAGACCTACACTTGTAGGGAGTTTCCTTACTGAGAATTCTCTAAATCAGCACTTCTCAAATGTTTTGAACTTAAGACCCCAGAGAGATTTTGTTTATGTGGTTTGTATCTATTGATAGTTACCATATTAGAAATTAAAACAGAATTTAAAAAAATATTCATTTGAAATGACAATAACAAATCCATTGTGTATGAATAGAAATAACATTTTAATAAAAATACATTTTCTAAAACAAAAATAATTTAGAGAGAAGCATTATTTTATATATTTTTTGAATCTCTTTAATATCTCACTTAACAGAACACAGCTGGATTCTTTTATCTATTTCTGTATTCAGTCTGTTGTGATATGTTCTTTTGGTTGAAAGATATTAAAAAAAAACCCTAGCTTCACATAGATATGTAGTTGGAAATGGGAGGAATGTTTTAATAGGCAAATAATGTCTTATTATTACTATGGAAATAATTTTGATCTCTTGAACCTCTGGGAAGAGTCTCAGGGACCTCTAGTGCTTTACAGACCGCACTTTGATAACTGCTGCTCTATACAATGAAATAAAAATTCTGACTGACAAAAAAAAAAAACATATGAAACACTGCTAGGTGCTAGAGATACAAAGACATCAAACAGCCTTTGTCCCTGAGGAGCTTATATTCTTCTGGGAGATTGAGTTAGGGGTAATAATATTTGTGCTATTGTCTGACTCTAAATCTATGATTCTATGATTCTGATGTCATGATTTTTATAAGGATTAAGTGATATAATTCAGATGAAAACATTTGGTCAACTTTAAAGCATCACATAAATGTAAGTTATTTTTTAAGATCCACAAGTTTATAATTTTAATATTTTAAAAGGAAAGTCAAAATAGGAACATTTGAAGCTTTAACTCCATAAGAAAAAAATGAACCTAAAGAAAAAAATTTTTAAAAAGTATAATGACCATGAAGCAAAAAAACAAAAGTCTAGAATAAATACAGAGGGAAGAAAATTAATGGAGAAAACAAGGGAAAGAAATCCTTCCTAGAAAAGCTACAGAAAGAAAAAAATATTAACATACAACAGATGAAGAAAGGAGAGAAAGGATGATTTCATTTAACTACTTAACTAAGAGGAAAAAGAGTATCTTTATTAAATGTAAGTTATTTTTTACCATTATAACTGTACCATCATATGCCCTACACCTCTGTATCCCATCGGTTTGGGTTTCCTCCCCAGCTTACTAGTCTTAAAATTATGTCCATAAAAGACACAAAGTAAACCTAAACTGGTCTTGACAAAGTCATATTAGCTTTTATTCATCACTGCTTCTCTTTCTAACTGTTCACAAGTCATCCCTTTAATATTATGTCCTAGATAGAATTTTGTT
Source organism: Vombatus ursinus (assembly GCF_900497805.2). NCBI lineage: Eukaryota > Metazoa > Chordata > Mammalia > Diprotodontia > Vombatidae > Vombatus > Vombatus ursinus. The sequence goes on from NW_020940360.1 coordinate 7,600,196, forward strand.
AGTAATTGAAATCAAGCCCATCATCCTCTCACCTGAAGATTCCACTGTATTCCTTTTCTTTTTTGAAAATCAGGACAATTATCATCCATCTCTAGTCTTCTTTCTTTTTAAAAAATTCAAAGATAACTGACAGAAAATGTTGAAGTGACTATGGAAAGATGGAAACATTAATTTAACTGGCAGAGGAACTGGGAATTGGTTTAACCATTCTGGAAAAAAAATGGAGGTGTGTACAAAACATCACTAAACTATCTGATCCAGAGATCTCACTACATTTTACATTCCCAATAATCTCATGACAGAAAGGTTCCATGTGTTAAGTCGAATCAAGTCAACAAGCATTAAGAGAGCACTATGTACCAGGCACTGTGTTAAGTATTTGGGAACAAAGAAAGACAAAAACAGCACTCTGCTTTTAGGGAGCCTACAGTCTAATGGAATAGACAACATATAAACAACTATGTACAAACAAGCTATATACAGAATAAATTGGAGACAATAGAGGGAAAGCACTTGCATTGAGGGAAGGAAAGAAACAAGTACTTATTAAATGCTTACTATGTGTCAGGCACTGTGCTAAGTGCTTAACAAATATTATACTACTAGGTCTTCACAACAACCCTGTGAGATAGGTACTATTCTAGTGCCCATTTGGAGCCTGAGGCAGAAAGAGGTTAAGTGACTTTTCCAGGGTCACACAGCTAGTAAATGAGTGAAGCTAGAATTGAATTCAGGACTTCCAGACTCCAAGCCTAGATCTCTACCTACTGAATCACTTAGCTGTCTTTATGGGGGACCAAGAAAGGTTTCTTGCAGAAGGTGAGACAGTCTAATAGAGGAGAAAACACACAAACAACTAGGCATGAGCAAGATCTAGAGAAGATAAATTGGAGATAATCTCAGAGGGAAAGCATCAGCATTAAAGGGGTGTTGACAAAGGCTTCTTTCAGAAGATGGGGTATTAGCTGAGACTTGAAGGAAGCCATGAGGAACAGACAAGTAGGGAGAGAATTTTGAGTTTGGGAGGCAATCAGTGAAAATGCATGGAATTGAGAGATGAAATGCAGTGTGTGATGAATGTAGAGTCTAGTACTATTGGATAATAAAGTATTTGGAGCAGAGTAAGATATAAGAAGAACTGGAAAGGTAGGAAAAGACCAGGTTATGAAGGACTTTAAAAGCCAAAAGATTGTATATTTGATCTTGAAGACAAGATGTCTATGGGACATCCAGTTCAAGATGTCCTACAGGCAGTTGGAGATGCAAGACTGGAGGCCAGAAGAGAGAGTATGACTGGATAAACAGATCTGAGAATCATTTGCATAAAGATAATTGAATCCACATGAGCTAATGAGATCATCCAGTGAAACTGTATAGAGGGATATAGAAGATGGACAAGGACAGAGACTTAGGGGACTCCAGCACTTAGTGGGGTTGTATTTGTCCTTCATTCTCAAAGAGGACCATGACATCAGGGAGATGATGACATGACTTTCAATTGGTGACCTGGATAAATATCCAACAAAGGAGACTGAGAAGAAGTAGTAGGATAGGTAGGAAGAGCATCAGCAGAGAGTGGTACCATGAATAATACTTAGATCAGAATAATATTAAGGAGAAGAAAATAATAAACAGCACTAAAGAGCACAGAGAGGGCAAGAAAGATGATGAGGATTGAGAAAAGGCCATTCGTTTTTGGAACTAAGAGATCCTTGGTTACTTCAGAGAGAGCAGTTTCAGTTAAATGTTGAAGTTGAAAGTCAGACTGTTAAGAGTTAAGAAGAGTGAAAGTCAAATAAGTAGATAGAAGATGGTAGCTGGTGAGGATGCATCAAATGAGGTTTTTTTTTTGAGGATGGAGGAGATATAGGTATGTCTTTAGATTATAAGAAAGCAGCTAGTAGATGGAGAAAGATTCAATATTAGTGAGAGAGAAAGGAATGATACATCCGTAGGAGAACAATTTATAATAGCAAAAGGCTGGAAACAAATTATGCTCTCAAAAATTGTGTAGTGGCTAAACAAATTTTGATAGATACATGTGACACTATATTATTGAGTCAAAAGGAATTACAAACATAATGAACCCACAGAAACATAAGGAAACTTTTATGAACTGATACAGAGCAAAAAATGTGGAATGAAATGAACAATATACACAATAGCTACAACATTGTAAATGAATATGACATTAAAAGGCAACAAAACTCAGGGAAAATATGTTAAGCTAGTTCTAAATGATTAAAATAAAAACCTTCCTCTTGATTTACAAATTATAATCTATAAAAATGGAAAGGTAGGGTCATTGCATTAGAAGATTTTGCTTAATTATTTTTTATGGGAAGCTAATGTAATTTTTTTTGGAAGTGACTGGTGTATTAAAACAAAATGTATCAATAAAGAAACAAAAGGGAGGTGGAGCCAAGATGGCAGAGTGAAAGCAGTGACTTGCTTGAGCTCTCCCCCAAATACCTGTAAAAAATGGCTCTAAACAAATTCTAAAGCAGCAGAACCCACAAAAAGACAGAGTGAAACAAATTTCCAGCCGAAGACAACCTGGATGGTTGATTGGAAAAGTATATCACTCTGGGCTGGGAGAGGAGCACAGTTTGGCATGGGTGTGCAGGCTGCAGCGAACCTGGAGCAGGCCTCAGAGGACTGAATCGCAAGCAGCTATGGCGATTTCCAGACTTCTCAACTCACCAACACCAAAGACAACTTAGAAGGTCAATGGGAAAAGTCTGTTTCAGTGGTGAGAGAGAAGCTAGGTCTCAGCCCCAGTTCCTGAGCGTGGCCCAGGATGGCAGCTACCTCCTGAGCTTCCGGCCCACAGACTGAGGGAGAATCAGGTTGCTGATTAGAGGGGGATTGCAGAGATCTCTTTGCCAGTGCTGAGGCAAAAATCTCTTGCTTTGCCTGTGCTTGGATCTGGGTCACAGTTCTGGGTGGTGGTCCTAGGGTGAGGAGGAACTTGTTATGGTGGTGGAGAGAAAATCCTCCTCACAGTTCCAAGACAGAAAAGACTGCTTGTGATTACTCATAGACCAGAGCACAGGCCAGGAAAGAAGTAAACACCTCACCCTTGATCATAACACCTTGGAAGAACTGAGAATTTACAGGTCCCTAGAAGTATCTCTGAAAACAGCTGTACAAACCTCCAAAGCTTGGGACAGTACATTCCCCTCATTGGAAGCAGAACCCTACCTTAAAAAAGAGTTTATAACTCAAGTAATTGGCTGGGATCATGAGCAAACCTTGCAAAAAGAGTCAGACTATATTATCTTACTTTGGTGACAAGGAAGATCAAAACATACAACCAGAAGAAGACAACAAAGTCAAAACTCCTACATCCAAAGCCTCCAAGAAAAATATGAATCAGTCCCAGGCCTTGGAAGAGCTCAAAAGGGATTTTGAGAAGCAAGTAAGAAAAGTAGAGGAAAAACTGGGAAGAGAAATGAGAGTAATGCAAGAAAATCATGAAAAACAAGTCAACAGCTTGCTAAAGGAGACCCAAAAAAATACTGAAGAAAATAACACCTTAAAAAATAGCTTAACCCAAATGGCAAAAGAGGTTCAAAAAGCCAGTGAGGAGAAGAATGCCCTAAAAAGCAAAATTGGACAAATGGAAAAGGAAGTCCAAAAGCTTACTGAAGAAAATACTTCCTTAAAAATTAGAATGGAGTAAATGGAAGCTAGTGACTTTATGAGAAATTAAGACACTGTAAAACAAATCCAAAAGAATGAAAAATTAGAAAACAATGTGAAATATCTCATTGGAAAAAACAACTGACCTGGAAAATAAATCCAGGAGAGATAATTTTAAAATTATTGGACTATCTGAAAGCCAAGATCAAAAAAAGAGCCTAGACATCATCTTTCAAGAAATTATCAAGGAAAACTGCCCTGATATTTTAGAATTAGAGGGCAAAATAGAAATTTAAAGAATCCACCAATGTCCTCCTGAAAGAGATCCCCAAAGGAAAACTCCTAGAAATGTTGTAGCCAAAGTCCAGAGTTCCCAGGTCAAGGAGAAAATATTGCTAGCAGCCAGAAAGAAACAATTCAATTATTGTGGAAACACAATCAGGAGAACACAAGTTTTAGCAGCTTCTACATTAAGGGACCACAGATCATGGAATATAATATTTCAGAGGGCAAAGGAGATAGGATTAGAACCGAGAATCATCTACCCAGCAAAACTGAGTATAATCCTTCAGGGGAAAAAAGGTCATTCAGTGAAATAGAGGACTTTCAAGCATTCTCGATGAAAAGACCAGAACTGAATAGAAAATTTGACTTTCAAATACAAGACTCAAGTGGAACATAAAGAGGTAAACAAGAAAGAGAAATCGTAAGAGACTTATTAAGGTGGAACTATTTACATTCCTGCATGGAAAGATGATATTTATAACTCATGAGACCTTTGTCAGTATTAGGGTAGTTGGAGGGAAAAATTATATATGTGTATATATACATACATGTATGTATAGATACAGATAGATAAATGGATAGATAGAGGGCACAGGGTGAGTTGAAGATGAAGGGGTCATATCTGGAGAATAAAATTAAGGGGTGAAAGAGGATTATACTGGGAGAAGGAGAAAGGGAGAGGTAGAACAGGGTAATTTATCTCACAAAAAAACAGAAAAGGAAAGGCTCTTACAGTGGAGGGGAAACAGCGGAAGGTGAGAGGGAGTGAGTGAATCTTATTCTCATAGGATTTGGCTTAAGGAGGGAATGACATACACACTCAATTGGGTATGGAAATATGTCTTACCCTACAGGAAAATAGGTGGAGAAAGGGACAAGAGAGCAGGGGAATGATAGAGAGGAGGGCAGATTGGGAAAGGGGGTAATCAGAAGCAAGTACTTCTGAAGAGGGACAGGGTTAAAAGAAAGAATAGAATAAATGGGGAGGGGTGGGATGGGATTAAGGGAAAGAGAGTTAGTTTTTCACAACATGACTATGATGGAAGTGTTTTGCGTAACTGCACATGTGTAACCTATATTTAGTTGCTTGCCTTTTCAATGAGGGTGGGTGGGGAGGGAGGAAGGGAGAAAATTTGGAACCCAAAGTTTTAAAAACACATGTTTAAAAAAAATGTTTTCACATGCAACTGGGAAATAAGAAATACAGGACATGGGGTACAGAGATCTAACCTGCCCTACAGGAAAGTATAAGGGGAAGGGGATAAGAGAAGGGGGGGAGAGATAGAAGAGAGGGCAGACTAGGGAAAAGGATATTCAGAATGCATGCCATCTTGGGGTGCAGGGAGGGTCAAGATGGGGTGAAAATTTGGAACTCAAAATCTTGTGGAAGTAAATGTTGAAAACTAAAAATAAATAAATTGAAAATTAAAAAAAAATAAAGAAACAAAAACATTCACTGATAGGTTAGTTCCCTTGGTTAAAGTTCAACTAGACCTTATGAATTGAGCTAATTGAGGATAGTTAGGTGTTTTCAGTAAGCCTATTTGGTATCCCTAGAGTATGAAATTCTCATAAATTATGCATACTTCCAAATTTTATTGGGATAGGGACAAGGACTGGATGTCTGAGAGATCAATTGTATAGGGAACTCCCAGCTAAAGAAACTCTCCTGAGGCAGGTAGAACCTTCTCTACAACTTAAGGTCTTAGAGAATTACCTGTGGCACTGACAGGTTGGGTGACTTGTCCAGTTCACGTAGCCAATATATAATGAAAGGTAGGACTTGAACCCAGATTTTAGGGCCTTAGAGCCAGCTATCTACTGTGGCATATTGCCTCTCTTCCATACATGAAAGTATGTTAAATCTATAAGCTAGGACATCCATAACATATGAAGTATTTGGCAAATGGAGTATTTGACAGAATCTCTCATGATATTCCTTTTTTTCAAATTTTTTTTTTTAATTTTTTGGCAATTGGGGTTAAGTGACTTGCCCCCGGTCACACAGCTAGTAAGTGTCAAGAGTTTGGTCTGATGCCGGATTTGAACTCAGGTCCTCCTCATTCCGGGGCTGGTGTGCCCTGTACCACCTAGCTGTCCCAATATTCCTTTATTTTTAACAAGATAGACTGGTGTGGATTATATAATTGTACTATTAGTTAGCTTCACAACTATTAGAATTACTGGACAAAGAGTTATTATTAATAGATTGATAATGAGTTTGGAATTCTCTAGTAGTATATTGAGGAATCGGTGCTTAGTCTTTTTTTATTTAATAGCTTTATTAATGATGAATAAATACAGAATATTTACCAAATCTGCACATGACATGAATCTGTTTTGGAAGGGATAGCTAGAACATGACATAACAGAAATGGTATCTAAAAAAATGGTGACACAATGGAATGATAGGCCAAATATAATATGGGAAACATATATACATATATATGTACATATATGTATATGTATATATATCTACCACTATATACTACTACTTAGGCAAAAAAAAATCACCTACATAAATCCAGGATAAGGGATACTGGGCTGGATGTGCCTATACAGGAATTCATTTTTAAAGGATCTGAGGATTTTAGTACACTAAAAGTTCGATATGAGTCAATAGTGTGAAGTGATAATAAAAAAAAAATCATGTGATCATGGGCTGTATAGATAACAGTACAGTATTCAAGCAAGGGATATGTTAACCTTATTGCAACCTGTCTTGATCAAGCCACTTTGGGACTACCATGTTTATTTATGGGTATCATATTTGAGAAGAGACACTGATAAGCTAGAGTAAGTCTAGTGGGAAGTAACTAGGATAATGCAAAAGACTCATTTTAGGAATTCTAGGGAAGTTGAGCCTGGAGGAGAAAAGGGAGGATTTGGGGGAACATGACAGCAGTCTTCATATATTTGGGGCGCCATCATGTGGAAGAGCAATTTGACTTGTTCTCTTTGGCCTTGTGGGACAGAACTGTGATGAATAGGTGGGAAGGACAGAAGAACAGATCCAAATTTAAAATGAGGAAGAATTTCTTGACAAGGATAGCTGTCCTCAAATGAAGTGTTATCTCATAGCTGTAAAGAGGATGGCCTCTAGGTGATGCAGTGGCCCTCCCTTCCATCAGTTCCCACCCCCCCCCCTTCACTTAACCCCCTACCCTCCTACTTCCCTGTAGGGTAAGATACATTTCTACACCCAACTGATTGTATATGTTATTCCCTCTTTGAGCCAATTCCAATGAGAATAAGGTTCAAATGACGCCTATCACTTACTCTTTTGTCTTCCCCTCCACCGTAATAGGTCTTTCTCATCTCTTCATGTGAGATAATAAGGCCTGAGTTCAAATACAACCTCTGACACTTCCTAACTGTGTGGCCTTGGGCAAGTCACTTAACTTCTGCCTTTGTCAGTTTCCTCAACCGTAAAATGGGGATAGTAATAGTTCCTTAGTGAGTTGTTCTAAGGGTCAAACGATATACTATTTGCAAAATGCTTAGCAATGCTTAATAAATGCTTATTCCCATTACCATTGTACCATGGAAATATTTCAAGGCCAGATGACAATTTGTCAATGTGTGGGACAGGTTCATGATTCAGATAGCAATTGGACCTCTGAGGTCCCTCAATGTCTGTAATTTTAGAATATAAGTACATATGAGTGGTATGAACTAGGTACTATGAAAGAGTCCAAAGGAGAAAAGATACTAGTTTGCTATGACTTATAGAAACTAGATGACTACTTTCTAAACCCTTTATACTTTCTGAATAGATAAATAAAAAGCATTTGTTTATGCACAAAGGCATATCTGCTTTAGATTGACATTAAGGGAGAGTGACTGAATGCCATAGACAGGGTTTTCCAAGAGTAATAGCAAAGTTTTAGGTTTTAATAGCTTTAAATGGCATTAAATCTGTTGGGCCACCCTGTATGGTAAAATGCCCAGGGATCATTCTAAGCCCTGAGCTACAAGCTTACGAAGTTGGGTATGTATGAGCACTCCTGGTATACTCAATTCTGAGTCACCAGTTCACTTGTCTGGTACCCATACAAATAGGACCAATGTCCCCACAACTCTAAAACTTTTCCTCCTAATGCTTTCCCCAGGATCTTATCTAGTCTAAAGATATGATTAACCCTAACTATACTTTATAATTTATCAAATGTTGCTAGCTCCAATTCCCAAAGGATTTTAATTTCTTTGCCAACTTCTTCTAACCCTGAAAAGATTACTCATTTGTACATAGATTGTAGTACATTTACTAAAGCAGATTTAAAATTAACAAAATACTATTGCTTCAAAAAAAAAACACTCAAAGACAGCTAGGTGGAACAATGGATAGAGAGCTGGGCCTGGAGGCAAAAAGACTCATCTTCATGAGTTCGAATCTGGCCCCAGACATTGTTTTGTTACCCTGAGCAAGTCACAACCCTGTTTGCCTCAGTTTCTTCATCTATAAAACGAGCTGGAGAAGGAAATGGCAAACCACTCTAGTATCTTTGTCAAGAAAACCTCAAATGTGGTCACAAAGAGTCAGACGTAACTGAACAACAACAAAACAACACTCTAAATTACCTGAACTTTCCCAACCCTCTTTTGAGAACTATCTTATTGATTTCACAGAAAATGGAGAGTTATTGGGACAGAACTTAGTAGAAGAATGCTTCAAAGTGTCTCTTCCATACCAAAGTCAGAAAGGGGAATGAGAAAACCATCTCATTGCATGCCTCCTCTTCCTGGATAAACCAGGTGAAAATTTCTCTGTCTCTAGATTTCACAGGGGCTGTTCTCAACTCCTAGTGTTTTATTAGGTGAGTTTGCCATCAGACACTTCCATGTCTTTGGTATCACAGTCTCCTTGCCTTCTCCCCCCTCCCTGCCACCACAACCCTCACCCTTACCTTGTCCCTCTGTCCCAGTTGGTGAATGCGAACTCCTAAAGGACTCCCATTGTTTGGTGCTCTTTTATCAGGTCATAAGCATGACTTGCAGAGGCACAAGAGTGGGAGTCCCACAACTGTCAATAATGTGTGTGTGTGTGTGTGTGTGTGTGTGTGAAAGCTGAAAGAGAGAGAATAGAGAAAGAGAGAGAAAATGAGAGAATGAGAGAGAGAGGATGAGAGAGAAAAAGAGAGAGAGAAAATGAGAGAATGAAAGACAGAATGAGAGAAGATGAGAGAGAAAAGGGGAGAGAAAATAAGAGACAGAGAATGAGACAGAATGAGAGAGAAAGAGAAAGAGAGAATGAGAGAGGATGAGAGAGAAAATGAGAGAAGATGAGAGAGAGAGAAAGAGAGAGATCCCTTTACACTTTAAAAATTTCCACTGGAACTCTTCAATCATAATTCTTTGATTTGATTTGATAATCCTTCCCAGAAGGATATCTCAAAGACTTCTGGGTCTTTTTGGTGTCTAACAATAGCAAAGGTGCAGGAGAATCATGTAACAACAGAAAGCCATGGCAAACAGAGTTACATATAGGATGTAGGCAATTTAATTTAATTGCCTAAAACTGCACTGAGACTTTTGTGACACCCTGTATACATAGTACCTTGTAGTGAAATAAAAACTAAAACCACAATATCCTCACATTTAAAATAAACACTTTACAATTTAGAATGATGTCCCCAAACCTATTAACTTTGACTCAGAGATACTGCTTCTCTTGTTGTTGTGATTAGTCGTGTCCAACTTTTTATGACCCCATTTGGGGATTTCTTGGCAACGATACTGCAGTAGTTTGACATTTCCTTCTCCAATTCATTTTATGGATGAGGAAACTGAGGCAAACAGGATTAAGTGACTTGTCTAGGATCACAAAGCTAGTAAATGTCTGGGCACAGGTTTGAACTCGTGAAGATGAGTCTTTCTGACTCTAGGCCTAGAACTCTATCCACTGGGATACTTAGCTGCCCTTGAATGGTTTTTAGTAAATACTATTTTAATTTACCTATTTGAACAGCCTCATAGCTATTCAAACAATCAGGCCGATGATGTCTATATGATGTCTGGGTCTACTTGGTTAATTGATGGTTCTAATAAAGCCCAAGCAGAATTTATGGAAGAAAAATTTTGCATATATATATATATATATATATATATATATATATATATATATATGTAATGCTTTAAGGTATACTTAGTGCTTTCCTCAGGACAGCTTTGTGAAGTATCTTGTCCAAGTACTATTGTATTACAAATAGGAGATGAAGACTTTTAAAGGTTAAGAGATTAGTCATGGAACTGTCCATAGAGTCAACAACTTATATAGTCCATGCTAGAGGCTATACTTACCACCAATTCCAATCTGCTGTTTTATAAATGCAATCCATTGGTCAGAAGGAGGCCTAGCATATTGGCTTTGAGTGACTTAGCACAAATCCCTCCTGACTTTTGGGAAAACAACTTAAATGCCTTCCTATAAGCATGTGACTAATGCCTTATATAAAGGACTACATAGCATATCAACACATTTCAGTAAAGGACATCAGTAATAATTATCTCCTGCATATTCTAGGAGGGCAGCTAGATGGCACAGTGAATAGAGTGCTGGGCCTGGAGTTTGGAAGACTCATCTTCATGAGTTCAAATTTGACCTCAAAAACTTACTAGCTGTGTGACCCATAGCAAATCACTCAACCCTGTTTGCCTCAGTTTCCTCATCTGTATAATGAGCTAGAGAAGGAAATGACAAACCACTCTAGTATTTCTGCCAGGAAAACCCCAAATGGGGTCATGGAGAGTCAAACATGATTGAAAAGACTGAACAACAAAAACATATTCTAGGAGATGGTTGGTTGGTTTGTGAATCATTCAGGTTGTTTCTTCCTCCTTCACCCACTTGCTTCCTACTTTTGAATCATTTACGTAGTCATTATCAAGGGGTAGCAGAAAATTTATAAATATTATCCACCAATTTTGTTATTTCTTTGTAGACTGATAGAGTTTTCTAATGTTTTCTGAGCATAGAATTAATTTTTTATGCCCACATTTATTAATATGTGTGGGGAGTGACTGAAAGAAATAATATACAAGCCACTGGGTCTATGCTTTTCTTAACTTGGTCTTATAGCCTTCATCTGACCTCTTCTTACATATCCCTACCCCCACTGGGCTACCCATGATTCAATTCTGTTTTTTGTCAGTCCTCCCCTGATTTCCTCCCAGTAATTTTAGGTCTCCTACAGCTCTTTCCACAATGGCTTTCTTCCCATTCCCCTTAATTCACTTGGTAATCTGTTGGTTTTCTATAAATTTCTTCTCTGATTCATGTAAGGCTGCAATAATTAAGTACGTGACAAATGACATATTGTTGAATATAGTGTAACTGCCATAGAGCATATTAATAGTGATATCTAAAAAGTGAAGGATTATTTATTGATTTAGATTATCATAGTCATTCATATTTTACATTAGCATGGATAATGGGATAGGATAGTAACAGTCTTTCTTATGCCATCTGCCCAGGACCCCTTGCCTTCTTCCCTGCTACTACTCTCTTCTCATTACCTCCACACTCAGGACCAAACTTAGACTGTAGGAGAGTTTATCCATTTAGGACTGGGACTCTGCTCTGGATCTGAGCTATGCTGACTTGTGAATGAATGAAGACTCACCTAACTCACTATATCCAACTGGCCCCAAACCATGCTTTATAGACATCCACTCTAGAGACCTTGCTAGCTGCCCTGTCATAATAGCACAGGAGTAGGTGCTATTATTCCCATTTTACAGATGAAATCAGTATCAATTGCCATTGCTTTCTGAAAGATAATGATAACTATTTTATGGCTCCACTAATCATTTCTGTGACTCTTCAGATCTAACCTCCATTCCCTGTTCAACACTCCACTATGTACCTTTTCTTCCACCACACCCCTCCCCTGAACGTTAGTTCTTTGAGGACAAGTGTAGTCTCATTTCTTTTTCAGTTGTATCCCTTGTGCTAGCATATGCCTGCCACATAGTATGTGCTTAATAAATTATTTTTCATTTATTCATTCTGGTCTTAGCCAGAACACCTCAAAACATAAGACTATATTTTGCTCTTTCTAAATGGTTCTAAACCAAGCTCCATTAAATAAATTGCTACTGTTTCATGACCGAGGAAAATATAGTTTCTTCATTGAATCTGCTAAATTTAGTTAGTAAAATACATGATTATTGGGTTATTAGTAGCAAAGAAGAGACTTTATCATCCCATCTTTGTGTAAGTAATTCATTTATAGACCCTGCCCTCATTTTGTGTTGGTATTTGACCTATGAAACAGTAAGTGTTTAACAAACAAAGTGACTGTAGCTTTCAGGCAATGACAACATGTTAATTTAAAAGTCATCAGTCAACTAGGAACCTGGCTTTCTTCCTTATCATTTCACAGCAATTGGTTATTGTAGGAAGGAAGGATCTCATTTATTAACTGTGACCACATCTGGGCTGAAAGTCAATTATAGGGTCATTATCTAATAAAGTACTCACAAATGGATCTTATCTTTGACTCAGAGCAAAGTGTCCTTTTATGTGCCTATGTTTTGAAAGTGAAAGTGATCATTGACTATCTTCCATTGAAAAGCTAAATTAAAGGAAGTGGAATTGTAGAATTTTTAAACACAATATGGTTTCAGTGTCAAGAATAATGAAAATTAATTACTTTGGCCTATATCATTCACGCATAAAATGAAGAACAAAGGAACAAGACTTCTTCAATAGATTTTGAAGTACTTCACAAGTGTATAGTCGTAACAAATTGACTGTTTCATAATACTTACATAATTTTAGCTAAGTTATTTTGAACTCTGTCCACAAGTTTTCTCATCTCTAAAACAAGGAGTTGATGAGGCAGAATAGAAAATTAAAAAAAAAAAAAAACAAACAAACCTGGATTTGGAGTTATAGAGAATTTGATTTCAAATCTTGGCTCTATCACTTAATATCTGTATGACCTCGTGCAAACTAGGGAATTGGACTAGATGACTCTAATACAAAAGTTCTTAAGGTTTTTTTGCATCATTTTCCCCTTTGGCAGTCTGGTAAAGCCTTTTGACACCTTCTTGGAATAGCATTTTTAAATACACAAAAAATATTTCAAAGGAAACCAATCTTATTGAAAGAAAGATGTATATTTTTTTCTCCATCCAAGTACATTGGCCCTCTATCCACAAGCCCTTTAGGGGCCCAATGAATCTTCAGTTAAAACCCTCTGCTGAGTCCCTTCTAGATTGGAATTTATGATCCTATGTATTAAAGGGACTAAGTAATTTCTGAAGTTAATTTCAGCTAAAATACCTGTGACTATGAATACACCATTTGGTAGTATTGTGTGTGTGTGAGTCATGTGGAAGTAACACAGTTTGAGCACATATGATGCCAAATTATTTCTTAGATAAAAAAAATGTTCATAGAAATCTCTCTGTCAAGATAGAAAACAATTACATGCCATATATTGGGATGAGGCAGTTTGATATGACTTATGGATACGACCTTGATGAGATTGTCAAGAAGTTGGATAAGCTCATATAGGGCATTAAAGAATATCATTATTCTAGATTTTTAAAAATTGCTCTGGAACTTGGACTGAGACCTTTTAGCACTATAGGGAAAGTAGTATAGCTAAGTGGTGGGGACAGGAAGGCAATAGATACGTCAGCAAATTTTTAGTTTTTTAAACATGTAAATAGTATTTTATTTTTTCTAATTACATGTAAAATAGTTTTCAACATTTATTTTTATAAGATTTTGAGTTCCAATTTTTTCTCCTTCCCTCCTTCCTCTGTCCATTCCCCAAGATAGCACACAATCTAATATAGATTATATGTGTGCAATCATGTTAAACATATTTCCACATTAGTCATGTTGTGAAAGAAGAAATAGAACAAAAGGAAGAAATCACATAAAAAAACAAAGAAAGTGAAAATAGTATGCTTTGATGTGCATTCAGACTCCATCAATTTTTTCTCTGAATGTAGACAGCATTTTCCATCATGAGTCTTGGAATTGTCTTGAATCATTGTATTTCTGAGAAGAACAAAGTCTATCATAGCATAATATTGCTGTTACTGTGTACAATGTTCTCCTGGTTCTGCTCAATTACTCAGCATCAGTTCATGTAAATCTTTTCAGGTTTTTCTGAAATCTGCTTGCTCATCATTTCTTATAGCGTAGTAGTATTATATTACATTAATATGCCACAACTCATTCAGCCATTCCCCAAATGATGGGCATTCCCTCAAATTCCAATTCTCTGTAAGGTCAACAATATTAACTAATGTATCATTTTTTTCTATACAAGGGTGTCTGACAGTTAACATGTATATATGTATAAAGCACTACACTAGATTTGGGGTATATGGATGAGATACAGACCCTTTTCTCAAGGACCTTAAAATCTAATGAGGAGCAATGAATTTACAAATAATTGAAACAAGGGAGGGATAAATAAGGTAACAATACCTGAGAAATTTGAGAAGGGAGAGATTACATGTATCTGGAGTTATTTCACAGAAGGATTCATGGAGGCAGTGGACCTTGAAGGAACATAGGGATGGATGGTGTGAGCAAAGTCATGATATAGGAAAGAGCCCGACAAAAATGGAGGGAAGATGGAGAAAGACTAGTTTAGATAAGATGGAAACTCTGTGAAAGAAAGTAAGGTGAAATAAGAGAGTTCAGGTAAGTTGGATCTAGATACTTAAGGACCTTTCATGTTTGAATCATAAATTTATATTTTATTTGGTTGATAATAAGGAGACATATTGACATTTAAACACAAGAATCAAGGGAAGCATAGAATAGGTAAACATGAAAGAGTAATCATAAAGGATTCCTATATGGGAAGTTGACATGTCTAACTCCTAAGAACTTTATCATTATTAGGGCAGTTAGAAGGAATCTACATAGATAGAGGGCATACATGTGAGTTGATTATGTTGGGATGATATAAAAAATGAAGGAATGAGAGAGAAAGATGCACTGGGAAAAAGGGAAAGGGACAGGTAGAACAGAAAATTTCTTATATGAAAGAACTGTGGAAGGATAATATTTTATAGTGAAGGAGAAAATGATGAGTATGTGTATGTATGTATGTATGTATATATGCACACACAAACTCAGTTGGATATAGAAATCTATCTTACTCAATAGGAAAATAGGAGGGAAAGAAGATAAAAGAAATTGGGGGGATGATAAAAAGGAGGCAGTTGTCAGAAGCAAAATAGACTTTTGAGGAAGGTCAGGATAAGAAGAAATAGAAGAATAAGCAGAAGAAAATAGGATGGAGGGAAATACACAGTACGTATAACTGTGAATGTGAACGGGATGAGCTCACCCATAAAATGGAAGCAGATAGCAGAGTGGATTAAAAGCCAGAATCCAACAATATGTTTTTTACAAGACACACACTTAAAACAGAAACACACACACAAAGCTAAAGAGTGGCTGAGGCAGAATCTATTATGCTTTAGCTGAAGTAAAAAAAAAGGCAGGTGTAGTAATAATGGTCTCAGACAAAGCAAAAACAAAAAAAGACCTAATTAAAATAGATAATCAGGGAAACTACATTTTGCTAAAAAAAAAAAAAAAGGTACCATAGACGATGAAGCAATATAAAAAAAAATTGCAGCAAGTTTCTCCGGTAAAGTCCTTATTTCTCAAATATATGGGGAATTAAGTCAAATTTATAAAAATAAGAGCCATTCCTCAAATGGTCAAAGTATATGAACATGCAGTATTCAGAGGAAGATATTAAAGCTATCTACAGTTACATAAAAAAAAATACTTTAAGAATAGAGAAATGCAAATTAAAACCACTCTGAGGAACTACCTCACACTTATCAGAAATAACAAATACGGGAGGGGTTGAAGGAAAATAGGTACACTAATAAACTATTGGTGAAGTTGTGAACTTGTCTAAACATTCTGAAAAACAATTTGAAACTATGCCCAAAGGACTATAAAACTATGCATATCCTTTGATCCAGCAATACTACTACTAGGTCTGTACGTCAAAGAGATCAAAGGAAAAGGACCCATATACACAAAAATATTTATAGTAGCTTTTTTGTGGTGGCAAAGAATTAGAAATTGAGGGGATACTCATCAATTAAAGAATGGCTGAATGAGTGGTGGCATATAATTATGATGGAGTGCTATTGTTCTATAAGAAATGATGAGAGGGATGGTTTTAGGAAAAAACAGAACAAAACAAAGCAAGGCAAGACATATATGAACTGATGCAAAGTGAAGTGAAGAGAACTGGGAGAACATTGTGCACAGTAACAGTAATATTGTAATGATGAATAATTGTGAAAGACTTGGCTACTCTGATCAATACAATGATCCAAGATAATTCCAAAGGACTCATGATGAAAAAAATGCTATCACCTACAGAAAGAGAACTGATGAACTAACTCTGAGTGCTAATTGAAGTACAATTTCCTACCTTTCTTCCTACCTTCCTTCTTTCCTTTTTCTTTCCCTTCCTCCCTTCCTTCCTTCCTTCCTTCCTTCTTTCCTTCCTTTCTTCTTTTTGTGATATGGGCTACTATGAAAATATATTTTGCATGATTTCACATGCATAATTGATATAATTTGTTTTCCTTCTCTGGGTGGGGGAAAATTTGGAACTAAAAATTAAAAGAAAAAGTATGTTAACAATAAATAAATGCATACATAAATAAACATGTTTAAAAAGCTGTTAATAAGGCTGCCTATAGCTCAAACCCATTTAGTAATTTCTTTGCCAGTATGTAATTTTAAGGGATTTGTATTTTCTTTATATTTTACTGGTAATTGCATTATTTTAAGTTATTTTTTAAGAAGAGACAAGAGGGAATTCACCTTACCATCTTTGTGTTTCACAAGGATTCATAACCTGAGCATTATTTTCAACACCTTACTCTTCCTCCCTCCACATTGGTTGCCATATCTTGCCATTCCTATCACTACAACAGAGCCCTTTTCTCTACGCATACAGTTATTGTCCTAGATCAGGCCCTCATCACCTCTCATCTAGACAATTATAACAGCCCTTAAAGTGGTCTCCCTACCTTAAGTAACTCTTCTCAAATTCATCCTTAAACAGGGGCCAAAATGAATTTTCTTAAGCCCAGAAATGACTTCTCTGCTCAAATAAACTTTGTTTGTCTACTCGGTAAGCATGGGCAGCTCCCTATTCCCTCTGGGATCAAACATGAACTCCTTTGTTTATATTTTAAAGCCCTTTACAAGCTGCCCCTCTCTTATCCTTCCAGGCTTATTATAACATTTGCTCCCCTCCCCATATGCTATGATTCAGACAAATTGGTCTCTCTCTGTTTTGCATATATTTCCATGCGAAATTGTACTAGTCATTCCCCGTGTCTGGAATGCCCTCCCTCTTCACCTCTACCTCATAGAATCTCTCTCTTGCCCATGTACCACCTTCTACTTTTTGCCTTTTCTGATAACCCCACTGCTAGTGCCATCCATCCTTAACTCTCTAGTATTTGTTATGCATGCTCAGTATGTATTTGTTCTTCATTTCCTTAGATAGGTACATTCATCTCCCTTGATAGAAATGGAACTTCTTTGAAAGTAGGGATTATTTCATTTTTACCTGTGTATTCTCATTGCTTAGCACAATATCTGGAAGAAAGTAGGCACTTAATAAAGGCCTGTTGATTGATGTATGGATTGAAAGGTATAATGCCAATGTGGGCCCCATAGAGATGGATTATTTTATCCACAATACTTGTCGAAGACTGCCTACCGAGTCATAAGAGAACTGGGATTTGCATCAGTAGTGTAGAGCTACCATGGTCACCAAAGTGACGGAGAAGTCTAAGGATAGTATTGACTTCCAGATAAGTGAGGCAAGTGAAATGAGGGAAAATGAAAGTGTGCAGAGGACTTGCCCAAAGTCACTAGTAAAATCATGAGGAAGATTAACCATCAAACCTGCATTCTCTGGCTTCCGTGACAACCCCTCTTTGTCCTATTTCCTATGCTATGAACTCTGCCATGGCAACCTTCTTAACAGACCTCCTCCATGTGTGTTTTTAGTTTGGCCAACATTTATAGAGGTTGCTTAAATGGACCTTGAAACGCACGTTCCACTTTGTGGTGTTAGGTGGATTCAGATGTAACATTTGAATTGAGTCCTTATGATCACACACAGACTCCAGTCCTTCTGGGTCATGTAGAATCAATATCACTGGAAATTCCGTGCATGGATCAGAAGCAACATATGACCCACCACAGTCCTCACAGTTCATTATACTCTTTCATGTCCTGTAGGGTATCTGAGCTGGATTTCATTTGTTCATATATGGGGTTTGGTCTCTTAATTATTTTTAAGAAAGACAGATGTATGGGTCCTAGTGGGAATTAAGGTATCATAGATGACAGTTTCCCAGGGGATCTGTTGCATTATCCTTTTTTAAAATGTAAAGTTCAAAGGCTCATAGATTTTAGGCAATGTTAGGTACCATCTAGTCTAGATGTGTCAAACTTGAGGGGATCCTATGGTCTGTAAAACTTTCCAGTAAAGTTGAACCAGATCAAAATGTAATTAGGAAATGATTAACAAAATAAATAAAAGTACAGCAAAACAAAAAATAATGTTAATTTTTTAAAGTCAATATGCAACTCTTACAAAGACCCATTTTTATTTTCATTGGACGCTACCGATTTAGTTCAACCCTTTTATTTTACAGACAAGGAAACTGAGGCCCAGAGAGGTTGACAACCTCAAGGTCATACAGATAGTAAGTGCCAGTGATAGGATTTAAACCCAGGTCCACTAACTTCAAATTAAGCACATTTTCCACTTTACCTGATTTCCTCTCTAAATTTTATTATTGCCTTTTGCCTTCTCAATAGTTGTCTCCCTCTTGCCCTTTCTCTCTCTGCCTCTCTTGCTTTGAAGTCCCCTTGCAACACACAAAAAGAGTTAAGAAAAGCCAAAGAGACAGCAAGCTACAATGGAAAAAGAAATGATTTTTTGAGTCAAAGAATCCATGACACCTACTCTCAATCTCTTCTCTATAAAAAGAGGGGTTGGACTAAAAAGATTTTGAGGTCTCCTCTAGCTTGAGATCTATGATTCTTTGCTCTTATGAACCAAGATAGCAAATGACTCTGACAATGTATGCCACATTCCAAATCCACAGTCTCTACCTCTCACCTAAGAGGAAGAAGTCTGTGTTCTTTCAGGGCTCATTTTCACATAGTAGGAATACAATCTTAGAGTCCTCGATGATGATGGGATTGCCTGAAGTCTCCTGGAACACCCCGTCCTCCTACCATTCTTGCCATAGTGTCATGCTACTGAAGTCCCATTCCATGGTATGGGTGTTTGTTCTTCCTCAGATGCTCAGCTGTGTCTGCTGAGACATTTTATATAATAGCCTCAGAACTCTGGTTGCAATTAGAGTTGTGATTAGCTGTCAGTGATGTCATACCCATGGCTATTTTAAATCCACTGGCCTAAGTGTTTCCCTTTTCTTAATGTGCTGTAGAAATTCCATTTCATGACAGCAGTAAGACACTTTAGGCAGTGCATTTCAACGCCAACATTGCACTTCTCATGAAGTTGAGACACTTGGCCTCCAGCCTCCTGACTTAACAACACAATCCGAGTTATGCTATAATCACCCAGATATATATACATGGCCTGTAGTGTTTTATTGCTTGAATGGAGCCTTCCCCAGCCCCTCATCCACTGACAAGGTGGGAATGGAGCCTTCAAATGACTATATAGAAACACTTCGGGGAGTTGCATTTAGCAAGATCTCCTTGACTTTTCAGAAACTACACTGAAGCCTAGCAAATATTTGGTGCATTTACCATGCAAGAGCAAACCAACCCTCCAGCATCTCTCCTCTCCCTGCCAGATTGACTAACTGATGTTGCCAAATATCTCCCCCCAACACATTTATTGAACATTAAAACAGCAGAACAGCATTGAATGAAGTCCAGTAATTTTTATAGGATATATTTTAGTCACTAGACTTTGAAGCCTATTCCAACATTAATTATAAAGTTTCTGTGTCTGGATAGCATATTGTTAACAGTTATTTTGCAAGTGCTAATGGCAAGATGGACGATTTCCAATCGTTTTATTGAGGAAGTGGCGATTAAAATGTTGAGCACTGCAGCACACACTAAATAAAAACAACCTTACATACACTGGGATGTACTTCACAATAATAACAACAACAACAAAAATAAAAAGGAAAAATTTTCCTTTTCAACGTGTGCAACCATTTAGGTTTCTTTTTAAAGTGCTTCTTTTGCATTTCTTATATTTTGCTTTTCAAACAAAGCACCCTGAGGACTTTTTGGGGGGTAAAAATTTAAGTCAGCTTAAAACGTCAGAGACCTGGACATTGTTTACCAGGACATAATGAAACCATTATAAGACAAGTTGTTATCCATAGTCCTTTCAATAACAAATATCACTAAAATGAGATCATCGGCTTAGTGTGACAATTTATGAATCCAGAAATGCGTGTGCTGTCTTTTCTGAAGCCTTTCGAAACCTCCCTTCAGCAGGGTTTTCCCTCCAGAGCTCTCATGTGTGGCAAATCTGCCACACACCACTGGCCCACCCATCACTCAAGTACACCCTCCTGATGCAGCCTAGCCCGCCAAGAGTTATGCGCAGTTGGCCTGTGTGAGCCTTGGATAGAGAGGAATAGGAAGTCAGCAATTTGAGCCCCACAGTGTTCCAGTGCACCAGGCCTTAAACCCAGTGATATCTATGAGAGGGGGAGGGTGGATCCAGAGAGGACCCTAAGGAAAGCAGATGGAGTCAGGGTCTAATGTGACACAGAATCATCTAGTAATACTTTGTCTTTTTATGTTTTATTCTTTATAATCTTTCCAACTGTAAGAAAGAGGAGGCAGAAAGTAACCTCCCAAATTAATTCCTACATTTTGAAAGAAATCCCTGTTTTGGGGAAAACCTACAGAGAGGAGTGAGCCGGCCATTATCCAGATTTTCCAATTAATTTGTCTTTTGCATATGAATTACTGAAGTATTGAAGAGTGTGAAAACATTATTTAAAAATGTGGAGAAAGGATTTGTGATTTCATCAATGTGGTGAAGTCTTGGTAGAAACCCTCCACCGATGGAGACTGATAATCTCCCTATGACTTATTAGGTCACAGGATTGTGGTTTAAGAGCTGGAAGGAACTGCAAAAGGTTATCTAGCTCAGCACCCTTATTTTACAGATGAAGAAACTGAGGGTCATGATGGGGAAGTGACTTGTTTAAAGTCAGGAAGTCTAATCCAGAGCCACTGATCCATTTTAAGCTCTAATGTTTTTAAGTGATTAAAACTCAAAATTGTTTTAAGACTTTTGGGACACACCCTATATTACCTTGGTTTATGTCATTTAAAACAAAGACAGAGAAGATAAGTTTTCACTGGACTTGACACAAAAACTTTCCCTTTGAAGCTCTATAGAACACATGGAAGAAGGCATCATTACCTTCATGATGCTCACAGAGCTGGAGGAAACCTCACAGGTCAATGATTCAGCTGGAAGAGTGAAGCAATTTGCCAAGGATGTTGATGCTACTTAGGGGCAAACAAGACTAGAGCTCAATCTTCCCCATTCCTCCTACAAGGTTCCAATACAATCTAATAAACATTTATTAAGTGCTTACTGTGTACATGGAATTGTGGGAAGTACTAGAGCCATGGAGACTAAATGACAAATAGTACTTGTCCTCAAAGAGCTTACATTCTCCTGGGCTGGGGAAGGAAGTGATAAAATAAACAGATAAATATTTACATGATAACTTGAGGAGGTAGAATAGAGTACTAATGACTAGGCTGATGATGAAAGGCTTCTCTTAGGAGATGGCATATGACCAGAACCTTGAAGGAAATTTGGAATTCTTTCCATTCTGCAAGGTACCTTGGGTCATCTTGACTATAGAATTCAGATCACTTTCAGTGAAACTAGTTATGTTTCAAGTGGTGCTCAAGCAAACTGATTTTATAACAATCTTAGGTGTTATACTTTCAGGATCTTTTAGAGTAATAAATAGAATTAATGGTTTGCCATTTTTTTGCTGCGGAACTATACCATTTGCTAAATGTATATCTTGAACACCTAGCTGATTCCTCCACCATCCTCCCATGCTCTCAGCCCCAGGTTTCTCTCAGCACTTCAGTAGAATGGTTCACTTTTTTTTAAACCTGAGAGTTTAAACTCTTACTAGTACCAACTTATCTTTTATCTTCTACACTATAACATTCTTCCAGAAGTTTCATGCAAGAATTGTATCTTCTCTATGACATGACCTTGTCTTTTTAGGACCCACATATTACTTCCTTATTCATTCTTCATAGTCCATTTCCTAAAAATCCTTTTCTCATTTATCTCAGAAAGGGGTATACCAGGGCAGGAAGATCAGGGGCTAAAACTCTTTTCTTCTTACTTAAGAACAATAAACATGACAAGGAGATGGCCACTCTCCTATAGTTTTTCACTTTCCTCCCTTTCTCAATGAAAACATTTTTAAACATTGTTTAAGTACTTAAATGAAAAGAAGGAATAATCAATTAAATTTCCTATCTGTACACCTGTCAAGTCATATTTATTACATTTTCATTGACCTAACAGACATACCAATTATTAGCATGAAAAAAGTTGTGACCTGGCTTCTCCAATATTTTGTTGGATAATTCTTGTGCTTTGTAAAAATCAAAGCAGATTATAACATTAATACATTGTCATCATTATAGTGCTCAATATTAAAACAAGAGCATTTGCATTCAACTAAACAGTTAACTTTTGTTTAATTCTGATTAACATCTGATTCTGAACAATTCTTTATTCTGGTTTCCTTTAGCATCTTCAAATTTAGTTTTGTATTTGATTTATTTGGTACTGATAAATTGTTTTGCATAAATTTTAGTTCTCCCACTTAACTGGTAATGTTCAGAAGGCAGACTCATGTCTTTATCTCACACTCCTCCACCCAGTGTCCTGGACAATGTCCTACATACAGTGAGTACTTTAAAAAGAGTGCACATTTATGGTAACAAACATTTTTATCTTCATAGCAATTCTATAATATGAGGAGTGCAAGTAATATTATTTCCATTTTACAGGTGAGGAAACTGAGGCTCAATATAGTTAAAATTTTCTGAAGTCCACACATTTGTACTGAATTAGTACTCAAATCTAGGTCTTCAAAGTCAATAGTATGATCATGGATTTAGAACTGGAAGTAACATCAGAGGTCAGCTAGGCCAATTCCCTTATTTTATAGATGAGGAAACTGAGACCCAGAGAGGAGAAATGATTTGCCGAAGGACACAAAAATAGTAAGTAGTGGAACCTGTATTTAAATCCCAGAGCCTTTGACTCCAAATCTAGTGTTCTTTCAAGGCAATAGAGGAGAGAGGAATGGGGAAACCTTTATTAAGTATTTACTAAATTCCTAGTATATGCCAGACACTGTGCTAAAAAGCCTTAAAAATTTTGTCTCATTTTATCCTCACAACAACCCTGTGAGGGAGGTGCTATTGTTATCGTCATTTTACAGGTGAGAGAACTGAGGCAAAAAGAGGTTAAGTGGCTTAGCCAGGGTCACACAGATAGGAAGTGCCTGAGGTCAGATCTCAAATCAAATCTTCAGGAATCCAAGCTCAACACTCTATGCACCGAGCCATTTAACTGTCCAAGCTCTTCCCGATAGACCTCCTATAATAAAAACACATTGACTGGATTGAAGTGTAAAATCAGAGTTGAATCCTTCACAGAATTATTCTTAAGGAAAACTACCCCATTTCTAACCCTCCTTTTTCTGTCCATGAATATGGAATCTAGTAAATGGCAATCACTTTTTGGTTAGCTGTCAAGTTCTTCTCTAATGAGAGCATTAATCATCTGTTTCTTCAGATTATTTTCAAGAAAGGCAAACTGTTGAGGACAGTATAAAATGTCAATAAGAGAGACTTCAACATATGACTACATTGTCATAAGTTGACCTTTAAATGGATTCTATCATTTAAAAAAAATCTAAATTTCATGAACAATTTAGAAAGTGGAATGATGGATAGTTTTTGAAATAATTATAAAAGTAGGAATGAACCTTTGCTAAATAAAACCCTTGCCATGGAAAGTTACCTATGGAAAATTAAAGTAGTATACCTGTATGTGGTCAGGCCATATGGGAGCCAATTAGTAAATTCTTACCTTAAATGATACACCTGGAGTCCAAAATGTGTTAACCTCCAAAAGGTGGGCAATGTATTCCCAAGGAGTAATTACTCTGTGATAGCATCAGGCCTACTAAAAATAATTTGAAATGACAAGTGCATATATGATCCATTGGGTAGAATAGTAGTCACCAGTTACGGATGTTTAAACTAATTTTATGATTAACATTCCAGATTTCATTCTTAATAGCTAATCCATTCCCTATCCTCATGCAGAGTTCACCTCTGTCTCTTTAGCTATGCCTGTACTACCTTTGTTAAGGACTAACATTTGGATTTGGCCTAGTTCAGTGAATATTGGAAAATAATAGCCTATTGTCTTCAAATACAAAGGTCCTTGTATTGAACTGCCCTCAAAAGGGTATGTACTTTTAGTTGTTTCACACACTGTAGTCATGGGTTTGCACCTGTACCTCATGATCACCAGAAAACATTTGTGAGATGGTAGTGCCCGTGAAACAAATCACAATCCTACATGATATGACCTCCATGGAAGCCAACTCACAATCGTGGCTTTGTGACATGAGAGAAAGAGCACTGACTTGGTGTCAGAGGTCCTGGGTTCAAAGCCCACCTCTGATGCTTACTACTTCAATTAACCTGCCTGGGCCTGAGTTTCCTCATCTGTGAAATGAAGATTGTTGTTCATCCTTTGTTCCCAAAGAGAACCCAATGGCATCAGGAGGGAGGGTTGAACTAGATCAGACCTACACAACTTGGCAGTAGGTAGGGGCCAAAATTAAAATAGGCTAAACTCCTTCGGGCCGCAGATAGGTTAGGCTAGCAACAGACTGATGAAGTTTGGTTGCTGCAGGTCATCTGACAAATGAGAGTGCACAGTGGCAACCCTACATTTATCGTGGGCTGCCTGAAATCCTTTGGCCGGCCACAAGCTTGTGAGCCCGATGTTGTGAGGCCTGAACTAGATGGTCTTTGAGACCCCTTTGAACTCTGATCTAGGATCTCATGATTTAATCGAATAAACTAACCAACCAGGCTGAGATTCTCAAAAGTACACATATAGGCACAATAGGCAGTAGTTAAGTGGGTGATCTAGTTTGCCAAACTGTTATGGTCACCAGGAATGAGTGAGAAACCCAGACAAGAAATATTATCAAGTAGCCCTGAAACTCATACCTATGGCATAAGTAGTCTAAGATAACAATCTTGCTAGCTAATATTTACACGGTCCTTTAAGGTTTGTTTTCAAAGTACTTTACATAAATTGTCTCATTTGATTCTCCCAACAATCTGTGTGAAGCAGGTCCTATTATCATTCTCATTTTTCAGATGAGGAAACTGAGGATGAGAGAGATTTAGTGATTGGTCAGGTGTCACTACCTAGTCCTAGTCTGAGGGAGGATTCAAACTCAGCTCTTCCTGACTTCAAGTCCAGGACTCTCTATCACCTATATCATCATTTGTTTTTCTTGAAAGGATTACCAGTATTCTACCTGCTTTGTAACTTTCACTTCATCAGCACAATCCTAGCAAAATGTCTACAAGGGACAATAAGAACTCCCATTTTCTTTTCATTTTAAGGTTGACAAAGCTTTTTTTATCACTATGACTTTGTGAGGTAGGTAAATTATTAACTACATTTTACATATGAGAAAATTGATGCTTAGCTAAGAGATTGATTTGCCCAAGGTTATGCAATTCATAATTGAGGCTGAGATTTGAACCCAGGTCTATTAAAGGATCATAGATTCAAAACTAGATGGGCTATCAAGGATCATCTATGCCAGAGGTCACCAAACCATGGCCAAAGGGCCAAATCTGACCTTTGGCCTGTTTTTGTATGACCAAACCATTCTTAGCTCCCGGAGCTTATGAAAACAGGCAGCGGGCAGGATTTGGCCCCCTGGCCATAGTTTGCCAATTGCTGATTGTAGTCTAACCTCCTTGTTTCACAGATAAGGAAACTGAAACCTTTAGAGGTACTGAAGGTAGTGTCAGAGTCAAGATTTGAAGGGACCCAGGCCCTCTAACTCCAAATACAGCACTCTTTCCACTGTCCTACAATGCCGCCATCTTTGTTACAAGTGTAATACTCTTTCTATTATGCTACATTGCCTTTCAAAGTATGCAGATATGTGCCTGTTGTTCAGCCATTTCAGTCCTGTCCAACTCTTCATGACCCTATTTGAGATTTTCTTGGCAAAGATACTGGAGTGGTTTGCCATTTCCTTCTCCAGCTCATTTTACTGATGAGGAACTGAGACAAACAGATTTAAGTGACTTGCCCAGGGTCACACAGCTAGTAAGTGTCTGAGGAGAAATTTGAATTCAGATCTTCCTGACTCTGGCCTGGATCTCTCTCTACTGTGCCACCTAGCTGCCCCGATTATGGACCAGCCATAATCATAAATAATGCTGTCTATTCAGATGACTGTTTAGAACAAACATCAGTCCTGAAATTTAATTTACTACATATACTGCATTCTTACTTCAGAAACACTTTATTCACCTAGAAATGCCACTGTAGAGGAAATTGCTCACACTAAATAAACCTAAATAAATGTGCATTTGTGAGAGGGAGTCATCACACTTAACTTTAACTACTTTCTGGCACTACTAAATTCAATAAAAATATTCAAACAGACCAGTTCAAAGACACAATGTCATTCTCAATTTGTTTCTCCTTGTGGACCCCAGGCATCCTCCCCCACCTCATTGGAATTCTGCCTAAAATGAAACAGCACTAGCGTAGAGGTCAAGAACTTGGAAGGATTCATTCTGGAGGAACCAGGTACAGCTTGATTTAATATCAATATTTCATGCTTCAGAGAGTATGGTTCAGGCTACAAGATAACAGACCATCATTTTTATGGCCGTCCATCTGTGAAAAACTGTTCCTCAAAGCACATTGTATGAACAATCTAGCAGCTTTTCATTTCAGATTTTTTTTAAGTAGAATCTTTTGATGCAAAATTGGGTTGTAGAGGTATTTCAAATCTAAAGAGCTCTAGAGCCAGCCTTATAAAGAATGTAGCTCTGTCATCCCCACCCCCCACAGCCTCTTAAATATATTACTGGGGAAAAGGTGTAGAACACAAATCTTTCACATGAGGAAACCCATCTTCCTGCTTATCCAAAACAAATGCTATCCTGTCTCAATATGTACCAGAGAAGAAATGAGTGTGTATGGGTAGAGGTGATGATGTGAGGG
Source organism: Vombatus ursinus (assembly GCF_900497805.2). NCBI lineage: Eukaryota > Metazoa > Chordata > Mammalia > Diprotodontia > Vombatidae > Vombatus > Vombatus ursinus. Next base: position 7,627,522 of record NW_020940360.1, read on the forward strand.
ATGGTGGAGCAGGAAGAGTCATAGAATAGACTCAACTTTAAAAAAAATAGAATTCAAAAGTCTCTTGCATTTAAAACATAAGGGATGTGGGCAAAGTTAGATTAGAAATAATGCTAAAAGTAATTACCAATCTGGGCAAGCTTTACTATTCAAAGATCCCAAAAGATCTGAGCTCATGAAAAGTAGAATTGATTTAAGATAAAACAATCAATAAACAAACATATCAGGCATCTATTATGTGTCAGGCCCTGTGTTAGGAGCTGAGGATTCATAGACAAAAATGAAACAGTATCTGCCCCAAGGAGCCTACATCCTGTTATTTGTAGCAGGATTCCTCAAATGCTAAAAAGGGGGTGGTGGAATTAGAGATTCAGAGTCACAATCTTGGAGCTGAAAGGAAAAAAAAAAGTCATGTAGCCCAGGCCCTACTTGAAGGGGAATCTGCTCTACAAAATCCTCGAAAAGCAGTCATCCAGACTGTCTTTGAAGACTTCTAGTGGGGCAGGAGAACTACCTGTAGGCAGTCCAGTTCACTTTCGGACAGCTCTAAATGACAGGCAATTTTTCCTCAGAGGAAATTTACATTTGCCTCCCTGCAGTTCCCTGCCCCCACCCTGTTGTTCCCCATTCTCTTTTCTGGGGCCAAGCAAAGCAAGTCTAAGCTCTTTTTTTTTTCATATTCTCAAGTACTTCCAAAGCTCCTTCTCATATGGGATAAGCAATATGTCTTCCTGACACCCACCAAGCATCAGTGTAAATAATAATAAGAATGGTGAATTGGGACTACAGGGGCCTCTTCCAACACTAGGTACCATTCCAGGGTATGTACCTGATGCTGGAGGCAGGTAGGTGGTTCAGTGGATAGAATGCAGGGCCCTGAAGTTAGGAAGACCCATTTTCATGAGTTCAAATCTGGCCTCAGATACTTACTACTTATGTGACCCTGGGCAAGTCGCTTAACCCCATTTGCCTCAGTTTCCTTATCTACAAAATGAGCTGAAGAAGGAAATGGCAAAGCACTCTAATATCTTTGCCCAAAACCTCAAAATGGGGTCATGAAGAATCGACCTGACTGAACAACACAAAACCAAAATTGATAGACACCCAACAATTCTTCAGGAAATTTGGCAAGTCTTGCACTCTGTTATATAATGGGGGACATAGTGACAGCAAAAAGAGGAATGTGGAAAAGTGGACAAGTACCTTAAACCCAGGCTACTATCCATGGAAAATTGGCTATACTCTTAAATCTGATTTTTAATTACTATTAAATATAGTGGCAGCATATACTTTGGGTGCTTAGGGCCATAGTGATGGAAGGGAGGGACAGGAGAATACCGAGATTTAGTAGGTTCAGTTCTATTGAGCCAGATTTAGTGACTTCCACATAGAGTACAATTATAAGTAAGCCAAAGGCAAAATTTCCCCCAGTTCGTTCTGAAAAAGAGCTGATTTCTTAGAAGCTGATTTCTTGAGGCCTCATGATGTAGAGGGACTCCCTTGCAGAGACATATGGAAATGTTAGCATAGAGCTAAGCATATAGCACATACACAATAAGTAGTTTAATAAACTAATGAAATACTATTTAATTGTAAAGAAAGGCTGTTTTCAAGGAAGAGCATCTTATCTCTGGGGCTCAATTTCCTCATCCACAAAAAGAGAACACTGGACTCCATGACCTCTTCCCTTCCAGTTCTAAATCTAAGAGCCTACATTGAATTTTAGTAATTTAGCTCCCACAATTAAGCCTAAGATTCTTATTTGTAAAATGGGGCTGATAATATTCACTGGTAGGGACTTTTCAGTACAATTCCAGTGATATAATATGTCTGCTACCCACAGCCCAGCCTAGGTAAGTACAGAGAGGCTCATCACTATTCTTACCAAATGGCTTGCCATTTGGTCATGGATTTTTGACCACGTCAACCCACAAAATGAAGAAAAATACAAAATGTCCCTTAGTCTTTTGTGACTTCCTTTTGTTTTTTTTATGTTAAAATGACAGAGTATCATAGGAGGAAGAGAATGCTAGGTATCGAACAGTTTTTAGACCATCTATAAACATTAACTTAGATGTTTTTACTTTAAGTGTGTTTTACTTTTTCTCAGTGACCAATGAAACAAAATGAAATGTTGATCTTGACATTCTTGAAGTAAATGAAACACAAGGCAAAAGTTAAGTAGTAGCTAACTGGAAAGATTGTTGACTGTTTTTCCTTAGAGAGACAAAAAAAAAAGGAGTTGTCAGAGTTGGTTTTATCATGTGTCCAAAGACAACAAGAACACCATTACATCAGATACTTGGTGATGTAGTATTTCAGTGCTCATGATTAGCATTCACCAAAAAAAAAACCAAAAAACAAATAAACAAAACACCATGATGATAATGGCTGCACATATAACAATATCTGCTACAGATGATAGGGAATCCTTGGAGTGTAGAAGTCCTGGGTTCAAATCCTACTTCAGACACTTACTGTGTGATTCTAGACAAGTCACTTACCTCTCTGGGCCACTGTTTTTTCATCTATAAAATGAAGGAGTGAGATTTGATGATTTCTAAGGTCACTTCCAGCTCTAAATCTATAATCCTAATGATCCTATGAGGTTGAAGAAATTCTGTGTGGAACCTCATGAGACTTTCTAAATTAAATCAATACATACTTTAAAACTCCATGTCTTTAATGCAAAGATTGGCTTAGAGAAGGAGAGTATTGGAAAGCTTGATTAAGGAGTAAGAAACAAGATAAGCAAAAGGCTTGTGGATTATATATTTATATAGTAAATGCACTGACTACAAGAAGAAAGCTGAAAGGCACTGAACATTTCAAATTATGTCATGGAAAAATTGGATACATTTTAACCAACAAATTATGATTGGTTTCTGATAGGAGTGTCATTTGTGAATCAGCAAAGTACAGTTTATCCATTAACACATGAGAGAAAAAAATTAGAAGAATAAAATTGAGAAAAAGAAGCAACTTCAACTTGACCTGTTTAAACAAGTTATTGATGCTAAAACCAGGGAAATGAATAAAAAGAAAGATATTGACAGACAATTACTATTTCCTAAGGAACTTTAACCACTATAATGCAATGTCCACAAAAAGAAAACCAAGAGTATAGAAAACATCTTAGTCAATGTGTGCTTCATATTCTTGCCAGAGATACACGGGAGCCAAGTGCAACATCAGTTTAGAATATAAACTCTTTTGTAAAATTTTACAGAGGACGATGGTGAAATTCATTAATGAATTACTAAGTGATTGGGGATACAAATAGGAAAGTGGCTCAGTCCTTGCTCTCAGAAAGCTCACATGCTACCAGGATGAGACAATACATACACTATATTTCACCTGCAAGTAAGATAAAAAAGCCCAGTGGTCAATAGGAGCCGTAAAGCAGACAGTAAAGCATCTTTTAATTTTTAATTTAATTTAATTTTTATTACATTTTAAGTTCCCAGTTGTCTCCCTCCCTCTCTATCCACCTCATCCTAGAGAAGGCCACCATTTTACACACACACACACACACACACGTGTGTGTGTGTACACATATGTGTATGTGTAAAATCATACTATACTTCTACTTATCAGTTCTTTCTCTGGAAGTGAATAGCATCTTTCATAGGTCCTTTGTAGTTAATTTGAGTATTTATAATATGCAGAATAACTTAGTCATTCACAATTGTTCTTAAAACAATATTGCTGTTACTGCATACCATGTTCTCTTGGTTCTGATCATTTTATTGCATTATTTCATGCAAGTCTTTCCATGTTTTTCTAAAATCAGTCGGTTCATCATTTCTACAGCGCAGTAGTATTCCAAATTATCTTCTTTAATGCTATTTCTATTGACAAAACAATTTCTATTTCTGATATTGAGTCATTTGTTAATGCAAAGGACTTTGGTAGAGAGAACGGGAGGACTGAGAGGCAGTGAAATGCTTTAATAAAATAACGTGCATTTGTATTTTAAATCTTCCATTGTCTACCTATGTGACATTGGACAAATCCTTAACCTCTCTGTGCCCTAGTTTCCTAAACTAAAAAATTATGGGGTTGGATCAAGTGACCTCTAATGACCCTTTTAGATCTAAATCTATGCTCTTATGTCCTCATGAAACATCAAGAAACAGTAGGGAGAGGGGGTAGAATTAAAAAAAAAAGCTTGGCTAGAAAGCTGATTAATGCCTATCAGCCTGAGAATATATAAGGACAAAACTTGAAGGGTGAAAACAAAAAAAAATAGAAAATGGAAAGTATCTGTAAAGATTTCCATAACAACTTCTCTTTCCCATTTGTGACAGTGGAGCCACCATATTTGTCTCCTGACATAATAATCTCAAAGACCTTCTTGAATGACTTGAAGGCTTCTAGCATCTCTGTAATTCTGATAGCCTACTCCCAAATTAGCTCCACTGGTGATGCCTTCTGTGTTTCCCTGAAGAAATGGATGCTGAAACAACCAGTATAAAATTTCTGAAGTGTTCTTGGTCCAAAATGTCTCCATTTTTCAGATGAGTGTCTTTCCCTATCCCCACTTCCAGAATCTGTGCTGTTGATGTTTGAGGAAGGTCAGGAATTAGAAGATCCATGGGTAAAACAGACTCTGGGTATTTGGGAGCAGAAGGAGGTATGCTACTAGGCTGAGTTAAATTGAAGCAGTTAGTTGGTCTTTTGCCAACTCTCCATTTTGCAGCTTTGATTTCCTGTCCAAAGATGGTACTTGTTTTCTTCTGAGGTGGGCCCTTGCAGGGAGTATATCGAGCCTATCTCAGCTTTCTCTGTTGCTCAACATGTGGGATGTTCTCTCCTGTGTTTTATAACTACAGAATTGATAATAGCATGCATAGCCTCAGACTTCAACAATGGAAACTTGTTAATGTGGTCACTGGAAGCTGAAGGAGCTATGGTAGAAGAGTATAAACAGCGTTCTCCTTCCTCAACCTTAAATGGCTTCTGGTATTTCTGATCTTTTCCCTCAGGACCTTAATGTATATGGAAGATAGAGGAAGAGGATAGAGGAAGAGTTATCAGTGTGGAATCTTCCAGGGCATCAGCATTGAATCATCCTCTCTACAAACACTGGTTGATTGACTAATTGATGGTTTAGACCTTCACCAATGCTGTTTACTATAGAAGGTACATCTGGTTCTCTGAATGCAAAGAAAGAGTATATTCTAGATGTTTCTCCAAATAGAAATCCAGAGCATTGATTCTCAAGGTAGAAGCCTATGGAGAACATGAAGATACAGGCATAATGAAGTCAAGTGAGGACAAAGGAAAGAAATAAATATTTATTAAATATTTACTATGTGCCAGGCATTGTGCTAAGTACTGGTTAAACAAATACAAGCAAAAGAAAGACAGTCCCTCCCTCAAGAAGCTTACATTCTAATGAGGAAAGACAATACAAGAAAGGGAATTGAAAAATAGGAGTTTGGAGGATAAAGGAACTTGGTATGCATGAAGTTCAGAAGTCAGAAACAGGTCTAAGAAGGGAATGAAGGTAGGCCAGTCTGGACCCTCCACAAAATTGAGGCCCTAGGACCAATTATCCATTGGGAGCATGGGAGCAGGCCTTGCAGATGAATGTTCCAGAGTGAGCAGGATAAAGGAATGGGAGACTTTTTTAGGACAACAAGAACCTAAGTGCTTGAGGAAGTTCCAGGATAAACCAATTGTCAAAGGGGCATGGTTTTAAAATTAAAAAAAAAAAAAGTTAAGAACAGGGTTGGCAGGGGAAATAGGAACATTCCATAGCTAGTGTTGTACTAACAAAGGGTCTTATGCAGAAGTCATGTAGTTGCTAATGCATGCTAGATCTTCATGGCAAAAAGTGTGGAGGGTTCTATACATAGCAGACATTAACGTTGACACTAACAAGATGGAGCCCAGTGACTCCTTGGACTCTAAGAGGAGCAAACCTAGACCATGGTACAGGTAGTGCCAGCACCTGACCAGACCTGGACAGAAAAGAAGAGAAAACAGAGCCTACACATTGTATTTGCTAAAGATTCAATTAAAAGGATTTTCATTCTTCTCATTAAAAAAATAAGAAATTCAGTTAGATTTCCATCCCATTGAATTATATGGGAGAATTTCAGTGAAAAACAATTACATACTAGCTCTTCTGCATTAGCTACAACCTATATGGTAAAACTAAAGAGTGTGCCTAGTAAAAGTAATATTGTGAAAATGGGGTATTGTTTTTGTTTTTTGGAACTACATCCTGACCCCTTGCCCTTCACTGCAGGGGGAGTTCAAGCAGCATTCAGCCAAACTGGAATAAGGACACTCAAACAAAATTGGTTTCCCTCACTTGTTGCCCTCACTACATCCCCATTTCTCATGCTACTTGAGACTGACTTAAGTTTGGGAAATTTGCCAATCATTTGTTAAGCCTTCTGTCTTTATTTTACAGCCCATAGGTTACAACTGACCAACACAGGGAAACATCTGTTGGAAGACAAGCCAAAAGCTACTAAGGACTTAATAATAGATGGTCACCTAGTCTTTTTTTCAGACACTCTAGAGTGCACTGAATATTGAGTGCAGTCACTGCAAACAAGCTTTTATTAATTCCTTACAGCAAAAGCTTGATGGCTCACTTCATCTCAGCTAATTACTGCCGGTTAATGGGCATCTAGAAATCTTGAGTTTAGAAGGAGGCAGAGTGGCTTTAGTGACTCTAACATGAGTCTTTTTTACTCCTCAGTGGAGGGTTGAAGTTCAGCCAAAGGTCTTGGATAATAGGAGTTTTTGGAGGATTTTAGCAAGCTCCCCTTTGGAACATTATCTCCATCACAAACAGCCATACATCATCTGGTAATCAAGGGGCAAGTTTTAGCTCAGAAAAGAGCCTGTGCTTATTAGCTTTATGCAAAATAGAGAGGTCATCATTTCACAGACTGTAGGATCTTTTAATCCCATCAAATCCTACTTCCCTGGCAAGATTATCTGAGAAAATGAAATAAAATAAAATAGGTTGTTGCTGTACTAAACATCCCCAAACCCCCCCCCAAAAAGCTTCACATTCTCCTGTTTATCTATTGTGTCTTGTCTTTTGCTCTCAGTGAGATTTTGATACTTAGAATTGTTTATAATCAGATACAGCATTGCCAGGAGTGGGGGAGAGGGAGAAAGTGCACTTATAAGACAGGACTTCTTAAAATGATATCAAGCTTATCACAAAACTATTCAAGTTATGATACCCGGTTGGAATTTCTCAGTGTCCATCTAACCCAATTCGTTCCTGAAGCAGGAATTCTCTTGACAATATTCCTGACTCGAATTTTTATTTGAGGACCTTCAGTGATGGGAAGTTCACTACTTTATGAGGTAGTCTATTTTACATTCGGACAGCTCTCACTGGTAGAAAGTTGACTCAATCAAATATTGAAATGAATCTGTGATCTCATTGATCTTGATTTCTTGAAATAAGGATCATGGTCTGTCCAAGCCTATCCATCTTGTATGATTCTTATCGATGTCCTACCAAAAGTCCTCCATAGGCTGTCTACTAGAATCCTTCCTTGCTTCTGAAATCATAAGGATGCCATTAAGGATTCTCTGCTCCCTGGGATCATTGCTAAGACAGTGCTACACTTTTGATTACACATTGTTGCTCAAAATACTGCCTTGGTTTAACAGTGTGAAAATTTTGTTATTATAAACTTAACTATCAACAACAATGAGGGGAAAGATCACACAAAACCACAAAAAAGCTTTAATGAAATAACACCTAATTTGCCATCTTCTGATTTCGGTCTATTTATTATATTATGTTATATTAGTTTTTCATAATGATCAATGTCTGTGCATGGTGCTGCAATGTACATGCATAACATTTCATAATAAAGAATTAATACACTATCCATTGGTTATCTTTTCTTCCTTTCTTCTTTCCTTCTTTCCTTCCTTTCTTTCTCTCTTCCTTTACTTCCTTCCTTCCTTTCTTTTTTCTCTTCCTTCCTTTCTTTTTTCCTTCCTTCCTTTCTTTCTCTTCCTTCATTCCTTTCTCCTTCCTTCCTTCCTCCCTTTCTTCCTTTCAGTAAGTTCATTTATTTAAAAACAATTCAGTAGCAAGCATTTTTAATTCATCTGTCCCTCAAATTAGCCCACTGTTAAACAATTTTTAAAAAAGCACATCTAAACCTAAAAAACAAATCCTTCAATATATGTACTACAGAAAAATGAATTCTCATGTTATCCATGTTGGAAACTATATGTCTCTTTCTACATGTTAAGTTAATCACTTCTCAGTTAGGAGGCTGGTATATTTCTTCTTCCTTCCTCTAGACTCATGGTTTATCATTCCATTGATCAGAGTTTTTTAAATCTTTCAAAGTTGTTTTCCTTTATAATGTTATCATTCTATAAATTGTTCTCCAAGTTCTGCTTGCTTTGCTTTGCATCATTTCATAAATGTCTTCTCAGATTCTTCCATTTTATTTTATGTGATTCTATCACTTGCTTAATCATGCGTTCTTCTCCTATCCATAGATATGAAAGGTCATTTCTTCCTTGCTTCTCTAAATTGCTTATGATGTCACCTTGTATATCAGAATCATGTATTCATTTGGAGTTTATCTTGATATGCAGTATGAGATATTGGTCTGTATTTAATGTGTGCCAAATGGCTTTCAAGTTTTTTTGAGCAATTTTATAAAATAGTGAGTCTCTTAGTTAATTTCCTCCCCTCCTACTTTCTTGTCAGGTAAGATTGACTTCAACTAATTGTGTATATTATTCCTTCTTTGAGCCAATACTGATGAGAATAAAGTTCAGACTATGCCTGTTGCCCACCTTTCCATCTTCCCTCTAATATGAAAGGTTTTTCTCACCTCTTCATTGAAATAATATACCCCATTCTACCTCTCCCTTCCTTCTGCACCTCATCCCTTAATTATTTTTATGTTATTCCCTCCATTCACCTTATACCTATACTCTCTGTGTATGTGTATTCTTTCTAGCTGTACTATCAGTGGTACAATTTTTAAGAATTACAAGGATCATCTTCCAATGCAGGAATGTAGACAGTTCAACTTCATTGAATCCCTTATGTTTCCTCTTCCATTTTCCTTTTTTAGGCTTCTTTTGGGTCTTAATATTAAAGGTCAAATTTTTTGTTCAATTCTGGTCTTCTCCTTATGAAAACTTGCAATCCTTCTATTTCATTGAATGACCACTTTTTCCCTTGAAGTATTATGTTTAATTTCACTGAATAGGTGGTTCTTGGTTGTAGTCCTAGCTCCTTTGCCTTTAGCAATCTCATGTTCCATGACCTCTGATCCTTTAATGTTCCAGCTGCTAAGTCCTGTGTAATCCTGATTATGGCTCCCTGATATTTGAATTGTTTCTTTCTGGCCACTTGCAGTATTTTTTCCTTGACCTGACAGTTCTTTTCCTGTAATGTAATTTACCCTTGTCTGACTCCTCCTTTCTCAGTACATTTTCTTAGATCAGACTAATCCACTTACTTGGATCCATTTAACCCACTTGGTTAGATTTTTTTTATCATTACATCAAAGTCAACTTATATCCACCCCCTTAATGTATACTTCTTTAACATGGTGTAATAACAGTACAGTTTTCAAGAGTTGCAAGTGTCATCTTCCCTTGTAGGGATGTAAACAGTTTGCTCTTATTAACAACATATTGTATCCTTCTGTCCCATTTATCTTTTTATGTCTCTCTTGAGTCTTATACTTGAAGATCAAATTTTCTGTGGAGCTCTAGTCTTTTTATCAGGAAGGTTTGGAAGTCCCCTATTTTGTTGAATATCCATCTCCTCCCCTCAAAGATCATGCTCATTTTTGCTGGGTAGTTGATCCTTGGTTGTAATCTAAGCTCTTTTGCCTTATGGAATATCATGTTCCATGCCCTACAGTCTTTTAATGTAGAAGCTGCAAGGTCCTGTGTAATCCTGACTGTGGTTCCATGATATTTAAATTGTTTCTTTCTGACTGCTTGCAGTATTTTCTCTTTGATCTGGTAATTTTGAAATTTGGCTACTATATTCCTTGGAGTTTTCAATTTGGGATCTCTTTCAGGAGGTGATTGGTGGATTCTTTCTATGGCTGTTTTACTTTCTGGTTCTAGGTCCTCAGGGCAGTTTTCCTTTATGATTTCCCGAAAGATACTGTCCAGGCTCTTTTTTTCATCGTGATTTTCACATAGACCAATAATTTTTGAATTGTCTGTCCTGTATCGATTTTCCAGGTCAGTTGTTTTTCCAATGAGGTATTTTACATTTTCTCCTATTATTCATTCTTTTGAATTTGTTTGATTGATTCTTGATGTCTCATAGAGTCATTAGCTTCCACTTGCCTAGTTCTAATTTTTAAAAGGTTGCTTTCCTCAGTTAGCTTTTGTATTTCTATTTCCATTTGGTCAATTCTACTTTTTAAGCAATTGTTTACTTTTCCAAGCTGTTGATTCTTTTTCATAATTCTCTTGCATCACTCATTTCTTTTCCCAGTTTTTCTTCTGCTTCCCATATGCTTTTTAAGTTCCTTTTCGAGCTTTTCCATGAGTTTTTTTTTTCTGAGCATGAAACCCCTTCCCATTTTTCTTTGGGGTTTTGCCCATAGGTGTTTTGACATTGTCATTTTCTGAGTTTGTGTCTTGATCTTCTCTGTCACCATAATAACTTTCTGTGGTCAGATTCTTTTCATTGTTGTTGTTATTTGCTCATCTTTTTTGGCCTTTTCCCTTTCTTTTAAATTTTGGTAGGGCATTGTCTTAGGCTTCTTCTGCCAGTGGCTGCAGGCCCTGGCTATTTACCTGGTGCTGCACTGATGCTGTCCTGAGTCCATGGGGGCGCCTTATTTCTGGTGTTGTGCTGAAATGGTGGGGTAGGGGGTGGTTAGTGCTGCTGGAGGCCATAGTGGGTATGGCAGCTTCCTGGTGCTGAGCTGGGGCCCCAGTATTGGTGTTAGGTATGTGCTGAGGCCTATGGGGTGTTTCTGTGTTTTCCTGGGGCTACACTGAAGCACTTGGTGGTTTGGCCTCTGGAGGTTGCCTGTTTGCCTAGGGCTACACTGAAACACGTGGGGGTTCCCAGGGCTGGAGTCTGCCTCATCCCCTGGCTATGCTGAATCATGTGGGGTTCCTGATGTTGGAATCGCATGCTTCACTGCACTGGGGTTCAGGATCTCCTGCTGGTTCACTGAGGTAGGACTTCCTGTTGGCTTGCTGGGATACTTGTTGTCCTGGATCACGTTCCCACTTTATCTGTTTATTTTTGGTGAGGCAATTGGGGTTAAGTGACTTTCCCAGAGTCACATAGCTAGTAGGTGTTATGTGTCTGAGGCTGGATTTGAACTCAGGTCCTTTTGACTCCAGGGTCGATGCTCTATCCACTGCACCACCTAGGTGACCTCACATGTTCCCCCTTTAAGCTGAGTGAGACAGACCTTCTTGCAATCTTCCAAGTTTTTTGGGCTAAAAGATTGTTTCACCCCATCTTTTGACTGGTTCTGCTGTTTCAGGATTAGTTTTGGTGTGCTATTTTATGGTTGTTTGGAGGTAAATACAGGAGAGTTACAGCAATTTTATGTTTACTTCATCATCTTGGCTCCTAGACCTCCATATTAATTTTGTTATTATTTTTCCTGCTTTTTTCTATGTGATCAGTTCATTTTCTTTGGCAATCAGGATTCTGTTTTTTATCTATCTAGCTATCTATCACTGTGGGAGTTTTATTGGTATTGAGAATTTCTATTGAGGAAAATCCCCCTCCCTATGTAATTCAGCATTTGTCAGTTAGTTGGCAAACAAACATTTACTACTTGCTCTGCAAATTTTAGCCTTAGAGCTTTCTGGGGACATTGAAAGCTTAAATGACTTGCCTGGAGTCACATTGCTGATACATAGCAGAGAAAGGATTTGAACCCAGGTCTTCCTAACTCCAAGGCCAGGCTTTCTTTTACTACATCATGCTTCCTATCTCATTCATACATTTCTTAGATAACTTGCTTGTTGACTTGACCCAACTTGATAGCTACAACTTTCTTCCCACCACCCTTGACAAATCTTTGTTTCTCTAGACCAGTGGAGCCTCAGACATTTTGGCCTAAGGATACATTTATACTCTTAAAAATTATTGAAGATCCCTACAAAGATCCCTACCAAAGAACTATTGGTTCTATCTGTCAATAATTACTTTATCAGAAATTAACATATCTTAGTATTATTATGAAAATAATTTTGACCCCACAGACACCATAAAAGGATGCACAGGACACCCCAGAGTTCTTTAGATCACACTTTGAGAACCACTACTCTAGGTTTTAACTGCTCTTTATATGATGTGGTTCTAAGCCCCCCTATCACTTTTATCCCTCTCTTTTGTATATATTTTAATTTGTCAATATTCTTTTGGGAACTGAGCACAATGTTCTACAATACATGCAAAATGTTTTGTAAACCTTAAAGCATTATACACAGTATTGTCATCATTAATGTTAATGTTATTGTTGTTGTTGTTATAGCTGTGATCTGACCATGCTTGTTTTTTGTCTATCCCATCACACCACTTAGATACAACTGCTACCAGTTCTACAAAGGCATAAACAGATACAGGAGGCAACTCAGATATCTTTCTCACCAAAGCATTTGAAGTAGCGATACAGTCATTCAGTACAGGTTGTAGAAGGTTGCATCACATTTGTTTTGCACCAAATTTACACTGGACTTCCAAGTCAATTTTGAATGTGTCTGCAACACACATGTTGACACTTGATTCTCTTGAATGGTTCTATGTTTCATGAGCATATGTCTTACCTTCCTGATGAAACTTATACATTCTTTAGATCTTAACTTCTTTTGTATCCCTCTAGCACAATGTTGGTAACCAGACAGGTGCTCAATAAATGCCTGTTGAATTGAAGGAAATTTTTAAAAAGGTAGTAGAATAGCAGATTAGCAACTCCTCCTCCAATGTCTCTAACTGCTCCTTCTGTATTGCCTTCACTGGCTCCCCATCTTCTTCGTGACTTCTTAATGTGAATCTTCCCCAAAGGTATGTACTTAGTCTTTTTTTGTCTTCTCTTAATACTTTCTTCTTCTGAATATTCATTCTGATGACTACAATCTCCATTGCTCAGTGGGTGACTTCCAAGTCTATGTAGCTAGCCTGGATCATCATTTTGTACTGTAGACTCCTCATGTCACCTGTCTTTCAGACCTCTCCACATCTAAGACAACAAAATAATAACTTAACCACACTAACATTTCTAGGGCAAAAGGGGAGAAAATTGTTTCTAAAGATTTATACTGCCACAGAAGGATGGCAGCCATGGGAGGAAGACAGATAACAATGGGGAATAGTATAGCATGCTCCCTTCCCACTGTCCCTAGCTTAATAGGCAGTCTAGTGTCTTACACATGCCACAAAGTGCCTAGTCCAATCCCAGATCCCAAGCCAGTCAGGCCTCAAATTTAAATAGCATTTTAGACAAAGATATGATGTGGCACTATTATGAGACTGCTCCATTATCCATGGGGGAAGGCAGTGGAGTAGCCTGGACTGCTGAAATCAGGATTCTGGGTTTCCCAATAAGGAATGGGAAATGGGGGACAGAGATCCAGGATCTCCTTAACTCTAGCTGTGATCCAGAAATCAATAATGTAGGGAGGAGGACAATACCTAGTTTGTAGATCAGTTGAAACATGCATCCTGGGGGCTCCAACAATAACCAGTCAAAACAATTTTAACTGGATCACAATATTTCAAACCAATCATTTTAGCTTTCTTACATACTCCTTCATCTAACTTATGTATTTCTGTCCATGGTATTACTATTTGCTATTTTTCTAATTCTTAATTTTTGGGTTATCTTTGACTCTGACACTTCTTTTACCTCTCAGGTTTGATCAGTGATCAATTTTATTGGTTCCACATCATCTCCTACATGAATCCCTTTTTATTCTCAATGCTATCACTCTGATACAGACCTTTACCACTTACCTGGACTGTTGTAATGGTCACATGGCATGTGTTCTGACACCTACTCCTTCCTTCTTCCCATCTATCCTTCATTTTACCACCAGAAAATCTTTCCTATGCATAGTCTAGTCTTAAATGTCACTTTGCTACTCAAAATCATCAGTACCTACTTATTACCTCACTGAGAAAAGTTGAAACTCATTTGTCTGGAAATCAAGGCATCACCCTATTTTTTCTAGGCTTATTTCATATTATTCTTCTGCTTGTACCCTATGCTATAGCCAAAGTGACCTAAATAAATACTAAAAGGTATGTGATTTGGAAAATGGAGATGGAAAAGCCTTGTGGAGGAGATAACATCTAAAGGAGGTAAAGGAACCCTATCATCAAAAGCATGGAGAAACAGAAGGAATTAGAGCGTTTGTGTGGCAGAAAGTAGCTCAGTTGGCCTATAGTAAAGGGTTAATGTAGAGAAATTGTGAGCAATGAGACCACACAGTTAGATTGGAGGCCATATTCTGTAGTGTGTTGAAGACTAGGCACAGAGCTTGTATTTTCTTTTGTAAGCAGTTTTTGTTTGGGGGAATAGCATGATCAAAGGAATGGGAGAAGGTAGGAGAGAGTAGAACCAGGAAGACCAATCACTTGCAATCCTGAAATCCTGCAGGCACATAGTTATAATGGACTACACTAGTATGGGGACAGTGGAAATGGAAAAAAAAAAAGATAGGTATAAGAGGGATTGTAAAGGAATATCAAGAGGTATTGGTGATCAATGGAATGTAGTACTGTAACTAAGAGGGAAAAATCAAAAAGGATTCTAAGGTTTCAAGCCTGAATGGCTGAGAAAATGGTGGCATCAACAAAATCATGGAGTTATTATAGGGAAAAACAAGTGAAAGAACATAACTGAAATAAATTCAAAGTAAATGTTCCATTTATAATTGGGTCAATATAAGAAGAAAGTGCCATTGATGGGGCTATTGTTAGGAAAGTCCGTTCTTTTACGGAGTGTCGTAATTCAAGTAACATAGAAAATCAAAAACTATTGTGTATGAGGTAGGAAAAGTTCCAGTACTGTCTTATAAGGTGAAAAAAGAAAGCTTTTTTTTTTCTCAGGGAACATGAACTCACTAACAGAACTCAGAGTCCAGCAAAATTTAATTTCCCGGCAAAGAGATGATGGCTACTCAAGGCATCTTCTAAATGTTAATAGGAACAAGATGCAAGGGTTGAGATGGGAATGTAGAGAAAGGGTGAATAATGTGCCTCAAGTCTTCCATAAAAGAACAGCATTTCTTTGTCTCATAGTAGATTAGCTGTCGAACATGGATACAACGTTTGCCTCATTTTGATGAAGTCAGGTAGAAGAAGCAGACAATAGACTTTCCACAATTAATTTCCATTTAAATCTGGCTGTCATTAGTTGAGGAATGAAAGTTAAAACCATGTTGACAGCTAGCTTTGCTGTAAGGGAATATTTAAATATTTAAGACAAAAGAACTAAGTAGGGCACATTGGGGAATGCAGGAAGAAACTGGATTGTAAGTCATTCTAAAGCCACTAAAGACTTCCACTGTGGTTTAACAAAGGAGAAGCAAACTATAAGAAACTGCTTTCTAAAATAGTATGCTACAGTGATCCAACCAGCTCCCTCCGAAAAAAGGCATTTTTATTTATTTCAGTTGCCCATGGAACACATGGAAAAAAGACAGAAAGACAGAAAAAAGGACAGTTTTTGGAATTCTGTGCAAGGCCATCTTCTGACCTTATCAGTGCTATCTCAGTATTACATTGTGAATAGAAAATAAAACTGAAAACATTCACACAGGATATTGCCATAAGGATGCTGACACCACTAGATTATCATGATTTACTTAAGAACTTTAGATCAACTGAACTGGGATGGTATTTATAAGCAAATGCTAAGGTCAAATAGGGTCTTCCCTTAGGTGGTAGATTAAAATAAGTTTTAAGCAGACAAACTGGAGCCTGATAGTGATATATTAATTATATGATCCCCAATGGATATACTTAGTTTCTTTCTTTTTTTTTTTGTTACAAGACACTTGTAAAATCAGTAGCAAAATCAGGGGGCAGAAATCTATTTTAGCTCAAGCCTGAGTGCAGTAGAGCTTTGACAGGTCTTGTCTGGGGATGGGTGGGAATGGGGGAAGGCGATCACATGTGGTCACACCAGTGTTGACACTTGCATTATTGTGCAGATGCTTCAGTCTCAGTTCATGTTTTAACTAAGTCTCTAGTAAGAAAACCTACCTTTGGGGTAGTGGAAATTCCCTTAATATCTTCAGTCATGGTGCTAGGAAGAAGATTCAGGAAAAAGAATCAATCAATGAACTAATAATTTTATTAATTTATTATTATAATTATTAATTTATTAATCAGTTTGTTAACTGCCTACTATGTGCCAGATGTTATACTAAGCAGTGGGGATACAAAAAACAAAAGCAAATTGGTCTCTGTCCTTAAGGAGGTTACACTCTAATGGAGGAGACAACATGTACATTTATAGGTATATATGAGACACATTCAAAGTACATACAAGGTAACCTTTGAAGAGCGCAGCTAGGTGGCTCAGCAGATAGAGTACCAGGCTTGGAGTCAGGAAGAATCGGCTTCCTGAGTTCAAATCTGACCTTAGACATTTATTTACTAGCTGTGTGACCCTGGACAAGTCACAATCCTGTTTGCCTCAGTTTCTTCAACTGTAAAATGAGCTGGGGGAGGAAATGGCAAACTACTACAGTATCCATGCCAAGAAAATCCCAACTGGGGTTGTGAAGATTCAGACATGACTGAAATAACTGAACAAAAACCTTGCAGGAGAGGGCACTAGTAGCTGGGGGAAGCAGGGATCAGGAAAGTCCTCCTGAAGAAAGTAGAGTTTGGGCTAAGACTTTAAAGATGTTAGCGATTTCAAGAATTGGAGGCAATTCCAGGTATGAGGGATAGCCAGAGCAAAGATCCAGCCTTATGTTAGCAGAATAGTGAGTAAGCCAGTGTGACTAGACCACAGAGTATATGGAGGGGAGTAATTTATAAGAAGATTCTGATATTCCCAGGATTTCCTTTACTTTGGAAAAAATCATAGGATCATAAATTTAGAGCTGGGAGGGACCTTATAAGTTCAATCCAATCCTTTCATTTTATGATGAGAAAACCAGGGCTTACAGAGGTTAAGTGACTTACCCAAAAAGCTGAAGTATTAAGCATGAGAAGTGGAATTTGAACCTGTGTATCTCCCAACTCCAAGTTCAGTTCTCTTTCCACTGTACCACATTGCCTCACTGAAATTATTAGTAGAGATGCTCTCAAGATTGAACCTAGTTTTTTGTGACACACAATCTGACACACAGATATCATATGCAAAAGAAATATAATTCTGGTAGTAGCATGAAGGACAGATTGGAGAAAAGAAAGATTGAAAGTGGGAAGAACCATTATGAATATTGTCTAGGCAGGTGGAAAATGGCAGCCCATGATAGGGTGGTGGCAGTGCATTAGAGAGGGTGCCAGGTGCAAGAGATACTACAGAAGTCTTAATGTTTGATTCCATATGAGAGAGGACAGAAAGTGAAGAGTCATAATTCCAAGGTTATGAGCATAGGAGACTAGGCAAATGATAATAACACAAGAATTAGTGAAGTCAGAAGAAGAAGCCGGTTTGGGGAAAGATAATAAAACTCAGTTTTGGACATGTTGAACTTAAGGTGTTTATGAGATATCCATTTGGAAATATCCTAAAGGTAAATGAAGATATTATTCTGGAGTTCAAAAGAGAGATCAGACCAAGAGATACAGATTCAAGATCATAGGCATGAATTGGGGGAGGGAGGAGAAGGGCATTGGAATACCTTGAGGTGAGCTTCACCATTGGTCCTGAGGAGAAGGCTCCTGAAGGTCAGTGGTAGTGCTCACCCCAAGGTGCTAGCACATCAGGCCCATGCTTTATGCTCACCTATGTCTGGGAGGCATCTGCCTAGAGGGAGTGATGAAGGTAAATGAGATTGTTTAGGGAGATAGTCTACAACGCCATAAGGTACCACTGAAGAAAACAGGAAACCAAGATGTAGGAGGAAAATGGAGAGGGTGTAGTGTGATTGAAGTCAAGGGGGGAAAGAGTATCAAGTAAACAGGAAGTGTTCAGTTATGTGAAAAGCCATAGAGAAGTCAAAGAGGGTAGGAAATGAAAAAAGGCTATTAGATTTAGTGATTAGGAGGCTAATGTTGACCTTAAAGATTGCAGTTTCACTAGAGAGGTGGAGTCAGAAAATAGACGATGGGTGATTGTGAAGTAATGAACAGTGACGACTTGTCAAAGTCATTTTTGTTTGTTTTTGGACTGGATTTGTGATTTAATTTGTATAAAGAGCTCCCGACTAGGAAACTCCCTCTACCAATGAAGACTGGAACCAGCTGTGTAAGTTATAGTCTCAGCAGTTTGGGGTATCAAGAGATTGGGGTATCAAGATCACCTACTATGCATCAAAGGTGAGACTTGAATCCAGGTTCAATCTGAACCCAGCTAGGTGGTGAAATGGATATAGTTGTAGGTCTAGAGTCAGGAAGATCTGAATTCAAATATAACCTCAGATATTTACTAGCTATATGACCCTGGATGATTCTTTTAACTTCTGTCTGCCACAGTTTCCTCAACTGTAAAACTGAGATAATGATAACACTTTCTTCCCAAGACTGCTGTGAAGATCAAAGTTGTAAAGTTCTTAGCACAGTGACTGGCATACAGTAGGTGCTTAATAAATGTTTGTTTCTTTCCTTGCTTCCAGGTCTTCCTGGCTTCTGGATGCCATGCTGTGTCTCTCATATTTCCATCCTTCTGCTGGTTTGGCCTTCAACCATGACTTTTCTCAATTCACATTTGCTCTAATTTGCTCTTTAACTTGTGACTGAAGTTATAGAATCACAGAATCAGAAAAGACTGTTAGCTCATTGTCCCATTACTTGGTTATAGGCTGGTCGAGTTGATATCAAAAATCCCTTTCAACTCTTAAATGTGATGAGTCTATGATTCGGAATTAGACATTTAGGCTTATTCTTCGAGTAAGGGGTAGATTCAGTGTCTTCTAAGGTCTTTTCTAACTATGTCATTCTGACTCTGTTTCAAAGAGAGATGGGTGTCCATTATACTATCGAGTCCATTATGCCTTCAACAATGAGATAAAAGATGTATGACAGAGGCAGTTGTACAGAAATTTGTACAGAAATCCATGTTTAACTCCCCTACAAGCAGGAGAATCAATTCCCAAATAATAGAGCATCTCTTGTGAAGTAGGGAAACTCCTGGATCTGGAGTTAGAGAACTTGGATTTGAATCCTAGCTTGGGCAAATCAATTGATCAATAAGTATCTATTTATTGCCTACTATGAACCAGGCACTGTTCTGGACTCTGGTTTCCTTATTTCTCCCCAAATAAGTGGGTTGTGTGAGATTATTTCTAAGGCCCTTTCTGGCTCTAAAATCTGTTAACTTATTATTTTTTTTCCTTCTTCTCCAGGTCAAGGTCTGAGACCAAAGAATGCATGAAATATAATGTCCAATACCTATGGTCTTTTAGTGTACATGCAGATAGGTTTTGTGAAATCCTTACTGTTTTTCTGCTGTATTTAATTTTTTTCTTGTTGCTTGCAATATTTTCTCTTTAAACTGGGAATTTTGAAACTTAGCTATGACATTTCTGTAAGTTTTCTTCCTAGGATCTCTTTCATGTGGTGACCAGTAGATTTTTCCTATTTCTACTTTACTTTCTTGTTCTAGAACTTCAGGGCAATTTTCCTTAATAATTTCTTGTAATATTGTATCCAGATTCTTTTTTTGATAATAATTTTTCGGGTAGTCTGACAGAAATAAATGCTGAATGAAAGAATGTGACAACGTTTGAAAATAGATGTCCATTAAGTGCATCGATGAACAACAACAAAAATGCATGATCCTGACATTCCCCGTTAGCAGTGTGCTTTCTAGTTTTCCCCCAAAAGAATGTAAGCTCCTTGGGAGCAGGGAATTTTTTTTTGTATCACTAGTCCCTATCACAGTGCCCAACACATCGTAGGTATTTAAATGCTTGTTGATTCATGATTGTTTATGTGCTCATATATAGCAATATAAACCTGAAAGAAGTAAGGATTCTTTGGGAGCAGGCTGAGCAAGTTTTGAAAGAGGTGATCATTCTAAGATGTTCTATCCAAAGAATTACATTTTCTCCTATCATCAATGCTGTGATGGATTGTCAGAATCCAGATGCAATTCCCAAGTGTTCACAGATCATGTCATAACTCATCCCCTCACAGGAACAAATAATCCAAGTGGAGGATCCAGGGCTCCCCTCCTGTCATGGTCTAACGCTATCAAGTGCCACACTGCCATCACCACCAGCTTTACCACAAGTGAGCAAACCTCATAGAAACAGTACATAGTGAGAAAATATGGCCCCAGGCCAGGGAGCACATTTCCAGCAAACACTCCCAGTTGAGAACATTCCAACTCAGCTGGAACGTCTGGTTATTGTTTGGCTCACCTCATGAGGTTTCCCCTAGGGCTTCTTTGCTATATATGATGGTAGTAAGATAGTCCAAAGCACTGGGGAATTCTATTCTCTTCCATTGCTACATCCATTACCTAAGGCTAGGACAGGGTTTTCTTGACAATGGCGGCAGTGTGAGATGCAGTATGCCAAGTTCTGTAAATCAATTTTGGCCAGCTCCAAAAAATAGCCCTAAATTTAGGACCAAAAATTTTCCAACTCAGCAGTTCACTCAAACCTTGTCATAGTCATGGGCCTCGAAGGGTCCTCAAAAAGCCTCCTACTCCATCCTCCCACTTCTAGGCAGGAGTAAACAGAAACCATGCTCTGAAGTCATGTACTATATAAATCAGATGGGTGGAATTGTTATACCATTGTGTAAGAATGCCAACCATCAGAGAGAAAGGACTAATTAAATATCTACATGTCAAGCTTTTCACAATGTCAAAAACCAAATATATGTGTCAGGAAACACTGATGCATGCATGACCACGTTGCATACATGTGAAGGCTACTGCCTGTGGGCCGATTTGCATTAACGTTGAGAAAGGAACTGAGCCATATAAACTTTTTTGCAGGCAGGAAAGAGTGTAGTTGCAGCTGTGTGGGTGACCTGGTGCCCTCTCTCCTGTGGGCATTGTTTGTGGTTCATCATCATGCTGATCCTACTGGCCTCTAGCTATCCAGGATTAGGGATCATTTGCCTGTCCATCATCACCCCTCCCTCTTGCTCTCAAGTTCACCTTCTTCTCTGTACTCCAGTCTGTCATGTAACTAGATGACATGTCCGTCAGACTTCTCAATTTATCTTAGAGAAGGGCACATTGCCAATGTTATATTTTCAGTTGAAACTCCTGTAATATGTTTTATAACACTGACTTACTCTCAATCACTTTCACACTTATCTCATAATCCTTGTCATGATTCCCAAGTTTTTAGATACTTATTTTTTTATTTTTATAAAGCAATCTTTTTTGAAAATGTTATTATTTTCAAACAATGTAACTGAAAAAAAACCACTTAATTTGGCTTTATTATGGAGTTAATGTGGTACAGTAGAATGAAAGCTCTGTGAGAGCAAGGATTGTAAATTTTTTGTTTCTGTATGGCCAGGATAGAGCATAAATGAGACAGATAATAAATATTTGTTGAATAAAATCAAGCTCCTCATTCATATTCTTGTATCAAATATCAACCAATCTCTTCTCCTCAATCAGTCAATCAATAGATACTTATTAAGCGCCTACTCTAGGTCAGACACAGTATCAAGTAATAAGGATACAGAGACAAAACTTAAAGAATCTCCTGCCCTCAAGGAGCTACTATTTCATTGGGGCAGCTGGGTGGTGCAGTGGGTAGAACACTGGGCTTGGAACCAGAAAGACTCATCTTCCTGAGTTCAAATGCAACTTCAGATATTTACTAGCTGTGTGACCCTGGGGAAGTCACTTAGTCTTATTTGCCTCAGTTCCTCATCTGTAAAATGAGCTGGAGAAGGAAATGGCAGACCATTACAGTATCTTTGCCAGGAAAGCCCAAATGGGATCACAGAGAGTTGGACATGACTGAAAAATGATTTAATATTTCATTGGAGAAAACAACATTTATACATATCAGCAAATACAAACTATAGGCAAAGTAGATACAATGCAATTTCAGGATTCAAGAAGGAGGGAAAGGCACTAGCAACTTGGGTAGTGATGGTAAGGAAAGGTCTCATATAGGAGGTGCTACTAGACCTGAACTTTGAAAGTTGCTAGGGATTCTAAGAAGCAGAACCAAGGAGGGCACTAGCTCTCCTAATGAAACACTGAGAATATGATATCAAACCCATAACTGTCTGCTGACAATATTATATTAGACATGCTTCGAGTACCACTACCTTTAGACTGCAAATAGGTAAAAAACTCAGATGAGATGGCAAACAAGCTCTTGGCCAAACCTTTCAAGATTTCCTCATTAGTCAATGATATGGCTTTTCCCTCCACTTATGCAGATTGTAACTCATCCATGCCCACTCAACTTGGGTGATTATACCCCATCTCCTCCCATAAGTTTGCCACAGAGAGAGCTATCCAATGAGCTTAGGGCCTTCCTTGATTTCTTCTGAGACTGTAAGGGTACTAATGGAGTACATGTGCTTTTTAATACATATATTTGTTTGATAGTATCTTTTGCTCTAATTTCAGATCAATTACCATTCCTACCACCACTGAAAACAAATGCTTATTGAGCATCTGCTATGTTATAAGCTAGGGATATGAAGAGGTATATAACACAGACCCTGTTCTCAAGACTGTTAATAAATACAACAAGATAGTCTAACTGCCAAATGAGTCAGGATTCCAGGAGTTCAAAGGATGGAAAGAGACTAAGAGCTCAGACAGTCAAGGCTTCAAGGAAGTAAGTGAGACTTGGCGCTGGGCTGAAAGTAGAAAGAACCTTCATAAGTAGAGAGGAGAAGGAAGGACAGTACAAGCAAGGTAAATGGTGTGAAAACATTAAAGAGATGGGATTGAATATGAGTAGAACAAGTTGACTAGAGTACAGTCTGAGAGGCCAGTTCCCTTGTCTCATTTATCTTTGTATCTCTTCCAATAGTTAGCACAGTATTTTACATAAAGATGGCACCTAATACATGTTTATTGAATGAATGAATTAATGAATGAGTGAGTGAGTGACTGAATAAGTGGAAAGTTTGTGAAGAAAAATCATAGAAGCTGAAGTTGGAGAGATATTCTGGGCTCAGGCAATATGAAGCAAATGAATTTATATTTTATTCTCCAGGCAATGAGGAACTAACAAAGATTTTTGAGTAGGATATAATACATACAAAGTGGTCTTTTGAATAGCAATATTCAGGCAGAAGTGAGTAGAGTGAATTGGAAGAAGGTGGAATTGGAGATTATGATTTAGGCATAAGGTAATGAGAACCTCAATTAGAATAGGGACAGTAGGCATAGGAAAGGGATGGATTCTTCATAAATTATGAAGAAAGATAAAAAAGCATTTGATACCTGACTGCATGTTGTAGAAATGAAAGGGAATTAAAGATGACTCTATAATATGTTTCTGGCCTAGATGACTGGAATAATGATAGAGAAATTCAGATGAGGAATGATATGTGGATAAAGATGATCATAGTATCATAGAAATGCAGATTTTGAATTAGAAGAGACCATAGAGATCATCTATTTCAGTTCTTTAATTCAATAGGTAAGGAACATGAGGACCAGAATAGCTAAGTAACCTGACAGCAGTAATTCAGGCAGAAAATAAAAGATTCTGGATTTGAACCCACATCCTCTAATTCTAAATGTAGCACTCTTGGTTTTAGATAAGTTGGGTTTGGGATAATGAGGTCAGTAATTTTGAATCACATGGAAAAGTCAATAAGAATTTCAATTGAATCAGAAATATAGGATTAAATTATATAAAACCAGCATTTCATGTATAAAGCCAATTCTTTAGGGAAATAATAATAATTATACACATTAAATAACTCTTTCATCCCATGGAATCTTTTCCCAATGATATCAAAATATATGACTTTGATAAATGTAAAGTTCTTAATTAAAGGAAAGATAAAGAGTAAAGACTTTGAACTTGAATCCAGAAGTTATATTAAACCAGTGGATAAAGATGATGCTTAGATATTCCTTGGAGTTGTTCTATTGAGTATAAAACCGTCAGGAAGAAAGTGGTGACTAAATATGTTGAGACTCACTGGTATCCTGAAATCAATGTTGACTGAGAGTTTAAACACATTAATACCTATGCAAAATAGTCAATATATACTTTTGGATTTATAAAACGTACCATAATAGATTTGGAAAATCTAACAAAAACTTGTACAAAATTAATGAAGTGCAGAGCCCATTGCCCTATAGCAGTTATAGGAAGAACACTCCTTTCCTTAACAAGGAGGAATAATTTTAAAGCACATGATAAACAGGGCAAACACCTACAGAAATATCTTTCTAATAAGTAGATATCACTTAATTAGGAATATTAAGGCTGGTAACCATTGGATTTGATGAATGTAACTGAAAATGCTTGTCTTCCACATGGAGCTTATGAAATAGCTAAGACCCAATTATAGAATCACAAGACCCTCCCTAGGTAATATCCAAATGAATTTTTAATAAATAGAGCTATAAATATTCAACATCTCCAAGCTTCATAGAATTAAAAGCTTTCAAAATATAGAGACCTAGCAGAGGGAATCAAAAATCATTTGGGGATAGAATGAGGTACAGAACATCTTTGTTTCCTATCTGCTAATGGAGTTGTGCTAAGGGTATTTTCATTGAGCCTACAGAGGATGAGCTTCCATCCTAACTCTTCTATTCATCTACAAAATGAAGTTATTTTATTCACCTGTACAATACTCTATCTACAGAATATCAAATATTATTACAGTAGAGGCATTACAACTTGCCAGTACTATTTCTATTTAACCACATAAAAAAGAGATGAGACTAGGATGATAATAATAAACATGTTTATTGATTGATTGAAACATGCTTTCCTATAAATTAGCCATTGAGGGTCCATCCAACATACTAAAGGCCTTCCTTGCTTCCTTCTGACATCAAGATGGTACCAGTGGAGCACCCTGCCTATTTATCTGGTGTCCCTTACTTTCTCCATGTGACAAGCCCGTTACAGATTCTACTGGTGAAGTAGATCCTAATAATCCCCATGAAATTAATGTTTTAATCATTCAGATTTTTCATGCATTTAAGATTTTTCCAACAAACAAAACATATTTTATTTACTTACCCTATAGATGTAATTACATCACATGGAGGACCCTCAGAGTGACTGGCAGTCAAACCCAGGCTAGATGTGCACATTGCATTACAATATTTTACCTATAAACTCACCTCATGGTTAGTAGCTCCCTGTCGTCCACATAGCCAAGAACATTTCACTGTCTGAAGGCATATCTACTTTTTATTCCCCCAACCATGAATTAGATGATCATTTAATATTTCTCATAAGTGTCCATGACTTTATAGGATATCCTGTGTCAAGCCAACAGCAGGTCCTTGTCTTGAAGATCTCACATTCTAATTCCACTTTGGTTATTTTCAATATTATGGAGCCATGATCCCAGCATTGCTCCACAGAATTGCTCAGTCTAAGTGGTGTGCTTCCAACTTTCTTCAACAGGCCATTTCAGCCCTTCAGCCTAAGGAATTGAAACTTTAGATGCCTTGTCTAAAACCATGCATGAAGGAGGTTCAGCTCTTGCCCTCAGTTTCTAGTCACTCCAGCTCCCAATCTGTAAGAGGTTCTAGGCTTTACAAGTCATTGTTTTTCTAATTATTCAGAGTTGGATACTTTGATGAAAGTCTATGCTTTTTTTTCAACACAGTTCACTTGCCTAACCCTTAATCTGAAACACTTCTATTCAAATTAATGTCTTCCATTTACTGGGATCAAACCCCACAGAATTTTAGACCCAAGCAGTGAAATGCATCCTGGTCATTCTGTTGTTAATCATGAATGAAGTGCCCATGATTTAATTATATTTGTGTTTCCTTTAGTGCCTAATTCAGTACTCTGCACATAGTAGGTGTTTAATGAATTGGTGTTTGATAAATGCATTCTAAGAGCTCAATAGATACTTGATTGATTGAAATACCAAATCATTTATTCAAAACAGTTTCAAACACAGCATGACTTTTGGTTTGTTGTGATTTGCTTTGGAGTGAAAGATGATAACTGCACAGGGCCATGTTCCCATCTTGCAAAGTATTATGTAAGTGCTACCTAGAAGAAGAAATGTAAGGTCCAGGCCATAATAGGAACTGTCTGTGGGTATTCAGAATTTGACTTGCTGTCTGTCCACATATTTTATTTGATATTTTACTGTTGCCTTTTATTTTTAGACGAAAATAATTTCTTCTTAACTACCTCCTGCTAACCGAAAACTGTCATGGAACAAAGAAAAACACTTAAGCAAAGATAATCAACAGAGTGACCACATATTTTGTCTATATGTTGTATGCACACACAGTATTTCACACTGGACCTGGAATTGAAACAATATAGGAAGGTTCTGGTGAATAACTTCCAATCTTAGAAAGTTGCCCAGGATGCTGAAAAGTTAGACGACTTGCTGAGAGTCAAAAGGCTAATATTATACATATATACATGTATAATATATACATAATATATGTATATATTATAGATCTGTGTGTGTGGAGAGAGAAAGAGAGAGTGAGAAAGAGAGAGACAGAGACAGAGAGACAGAAAGACAGAGAGGCAGAGAGAGGAGAGAGAGAACTAGCACCTCAGGTGTGAGGGCTTGCTGAGCCTTTTTCAGGGCTGCTCATCCACCTTTGGTATCTACCTGACATTCAACTCTCATCTGTGGCTCCAAGAAGGTACAGCATGTGCAGTGGCCGTACCCTGGTAAACTATCTTGGCAAATGGGCTAAACTAGGTTAAGGGTAACCAATGGGCCACAAACCTCTTGGTAATTAGGAGGGTGTGTACCCCAAGCATATGAAGATTTCGCTTGGTGAAATAGGTGGATGAGACCACTTTGTTCAAACAGCCATTAAGGAGGCTGAAGCAGGCATTGTGAAGTGCTTAGAGCTTGGTCAGACATCGAAGATGCAAGGGTCATCCACTGTATCCTGGGATATCACCAGTTGTTCTGACTTTTGTCTTGCCCCTGGACTTTGATGATTTTGTAAGAGAGAGTGAGGCTGACTACTTTGTGCAGCTCTGCCTCACTTAAATCCAATTCACCCATAAATCAAGATATCATCCTGTGATGTCATTGGTTCTCTTCAAAAATGAAGCACAAACAACTTACACACATATACACATGTGTATATATACACATATATGTATAAATTTATGCCTACATACATATATATATATATATCTTAGATGACTTTCAATTATTTTGTGAGAAAAATCTTTTTTCTTATTACCACAAGAGACAGGGTAGCAGCAGGTATGAGCTGCTTTTTTTCCTTCTTAAATTTCCATCTAACAATGGCACTGCTAAGCTCACTGTTCAGCTTCCTGATGCTAAAAGGTTAACAATAGAGTTAAATTTGAAATGGTCATGGCTAGGCAGGGAGAATGGTGAGTACAAATGTCAGAGTGACTATAGGTGTGCATCTCACATAGAATATATATCTGAGACTTTATTATCAAAATATTTTGGAATTGACTTTTCATGGTCTTGTATTATTCTTATGTCATCATCCAGGAAGACAGGTACATTGTATAGAGAGCTAAATGTGGAGTCAGGAAGACCTGAGTTCAAATACAGCTTTAGACACTTACTAGCTGTGTGACCCTGAGCAAACCACTTAACCTCTATCTGTCTCAGTTTCCTCAACTGTAGAATCAGATGATAATTGCAATTACCTCCCAGGATTGTTGAGAGCATCAAATGAAATGACATTTGGAAAGCACTTAGCACAATACCTGGCATCTAATAAATACTTGTTTTCTTCCTTCCTTCCTTCTTTCCTTCCTTCTTTCCTTCCCTCCTTCCCTCCTTCCTTCCTTGCTTCCTTCCTTCCTTACCTCCCTCCTTCCTTCCCTCCTTCCTTCCCTCCTTCCTTCCTTCCCTCCTTCCTTCCTTCCCTCCTTCCTTCCCTCCTTCCTTCCCTCCTTCCTTCCCTCCTTCCTTCCTTCCTTCCTTCCCTCCTTTCTTCCTTCCTTCCTTTCCTCCTTCCTTCCTTCATTCCTTCCTTCCTTCCTTCCTTCCTTCCTTCTTTCCTTCCTCCTTCCCATCATTATACTGGATAATTGATTCTATGTGACTTTTGGATATTGCAACTGTTTGACATTGGCACAGCTGAGAATTGATATTATATATTAAAGCAGCATTTGTATAATGTCCTATTGCCTTTTTCAGTAAGTTCTTAGAGAGCAAGAGCTTTTCCTCCGTGATGTAGTATAAATGCTCAGACCATATAAGCAATAAGAAAACTGAGTAGGAAATAATTATTACTTCTTCTTGAGTTGCCCTTAAAAAAACAGCACAACAAAAACAAGTAACCTTTAAAAAGCCCAACCCTCCAGAATTTTATTAATGTCTCACTTTGGTATACAAGTATTTTTTACAGGTCATTTAAGGGTTGGTATAAGCTGGGTGGTCTTTTATTGTATTTCCTTGTCCAGAGTTAATTGACTATAACTTTCCTTTAAAAAAAAGTTCTGGTATATATATATGCTGCTCTGGCTCAGAGGAAAAAAAAATGTGGCTTATGACATTATGACATCATTACTAGGATTGGATTCACTAGAGGTCAAAGTCTACCCTTATATGAAGTGCATGTACTGTTCCCCACCCCAACACAAAGTTGTATACAGATAACCAGTGGTAGAACTTTAGTCTTCTACAAAGGGCATTTTAAACTGATCTCTTGGGCTTATCGTAATTATTCTGAACTGTATGTAAAATTGTTATAGTTTCAGGGAACTCAAATTGTTAGCTTCCTGAAATCAGTTAGGGTCACTGACACTAAATGATTACAATATAATATGCATATGTATAATATATACACACCATTAACCTGTATATCACATTTTATGTATGTATGCATATATATGTGTGTATGCATATGGAAATATATATATACATGTATAGCAATAATGAAATATATAGGTTATGAAAAAGTATACAATATAGACATTAATATGCAATACTGAAATGCATGTGCATATGTAAATATATAGCATAATATATATAATTATGATAAGATAGAATATATATATAACTTTAACAACTATGCATTATTGAATGCAAATATGCTATACATATAGCATCTACCAACTTTCAAAATGTTAAAATCATATAATATGTATTGCATATAATATGAATATGATTTATGTGCACATATTACATAGCATAACTTAAATGCTTATCTATAATATGCACATGTATATAAATGTGCAATATCCATAAATGTATACTGTGATTTCAAATATGCATAATTAGGTTTGTATAAAACTGCTATATTAATACCTTTTTGTTAGATCAATCAACAAATGTTTATTAAGCATCCACAAGTTACATCTACCATTAAGTTGAAATAGTGAATAAAACATACTTATGTATTGTGAATAAATGTGCCTGTAAATATGCACATGCATGCGTATAAACATATGCCTGTAGATGCATACATATATGTGTCTATATGAATATGTGGTTATGGCTATTAAGATTTATATTTATAATTCGTTTTATTGTTTATTGGATTTGGACCTTGTGTCTGTGCCTGGGGTTTGAATGCATAGACCCTCCTGACACTAAAGTGTGAGCAGACTAATACTATATAATTTCCAGAAAGATTTTTTCCCCTGAAGCAATTCTGTGCAAGCCCAATTAGAGAGCCTCATTTCCTGACAGCCACAAATTTGGGCTTGGAAAAGTGATCAGAGGAAACAAGCTCAGTGAGTGTGACAGCACACAGGGAAACACCAAATCAGAGCACATGGGAGAAGAGCTTTAAGAGTAATGCCTCAGTGGTTAAAAGCTAGGCTTTTGTGAGTTTAAAAAAAAAACTTTAAACATAAGGAAACTTCAGTTTCAACATATAAAAGTTGAAAAGAGATGAAAGGAATTAGAATCCTGTAATCATTGAGCTGAAGGAGGCATAAAAGATGGCTTGACCCTGAGACAGGATCACTCCTAGACCAGTTAAGAGGAAATGTTATGGAGATATGTAATATTCTACTTAAAGTCTTTAAGAGAAGAACCCCCTTAGTTTGCCTCAATATTCAAGCCCAATATTGATCAGCCTTTACTGTTTGGAAGTTCTGCTTTATCTCTGCCCTGAATTTTTCATGTTCAGTTTACTTCGATTTTCTCTTGTGTGGGCTTTACTGAAGATGGAAAACACCTGGTTACTGAATTCCATTTGGTAACAGAGGAACTGATGAGAAAGCCAAGTGCAAGCAGTGTTGACTATACAAACGAATATGGAACTGGTGATTCAAGTGATGTAATTTGTACAAATACTTCCATAATGTGATTCATACTAAAATATGTATATGTATGTCTATCTCAGAACATGATTGGGATATGACAGAATGCTGTTGTCACTTTCATGTTTGGGGATTGAAGAAGGTTCTTCTCAAGTTCATATGGCTAATTGACCTTTCTATTTAACATCTGACTTCTTTGTTGCCAAGAGTAAGGGCATATGTCTGTAATCCATGCTATCAGGGAGGCTGGGGCTGGCAGAGAGATCATTTGAGCTTAGGAGTTTTGAACTGTAATGGGCTAAGCAGATTTGGTATCCACATTAAGTCCAACATCAATATATTCAAGTCAAGTTGACAAGCATTTATTAAGCACTTACTATGTGCCAGGCACTATACTAAGCACCAGGAATACAAACACAAGCTGAAAGACAATTTCTGCTCTCAAGGATCTTTCTTGTATCACAATAGCACTAACCTCCCAGGGTTGTTGAGTATCCACTATGCTTCTAGCCTGGACAAGATAGGAAGACTTAATCTCTAAATTCTCTCCCTCTCTCTCTCTCTCTCTCTCTCTCTCTCTCTCTCTCTCAATGGAGCTTATCTGCCTATTGACCAAATATGAGTATTCATTTGGAATTCTATCAAATTCACTGGTGATAATGAAAGGAACATTGCATTGAGGTAGACACACAAGTTGGATTTTGAGGTTCATAAAAATCCGGAATCATGGGAAAGAAGTGTTATGGCTTAGTGGAGAAATAAATGTCTTATCCAGAGAATCAGAGCTCCTAGGGTCTAGGGGTCCTGTTCACTATGGCCAGGGACCTTAGTTCTGCCTTATTCTGTAACTTTGGCTGAACAATTTTGTCTTCTCTTGTCTCTTTAAAAAAATATATTGCAAATATTTTACATTTGTTGCTACTTCATTTGGTACAGTCTGAAAAATAATCAAGTTGTACTTGTAAAATGTTTCCATGTCCTCAGAAAATACTACATAGACATAGCAACATATTATTATCATTATGCATAACAGAGGCAAAAAAAATTGCCAAAATGTTCCTCTAAAATTTTGTACCTATTTTATGTACTTTAAGAGAAATGTGTATCATATGCTTTTGCTTATTTTATACTTAGCTCATCAAATTTGTGCTCTGTGGGGATGGATAGCCAAGAAGTCTTGTATATCTCAAGACCTCTCTCCCCTTGCAAACATTGGTTCAATATGACAAAGTCTCATAGGATCTAGGATTTAAAAACAGATTCTAATTCAACAAATACTTGTTGAATTCATACTCCATACATGGCACTCTACTCAGTGCTATATTTTTAAATTTAAGATTCTCATCAGTGCATCAGTCAATTAAAAATTATAAGCACCTCCTATGTGCCAGGCATCGTGATAAATGCTGGGAACACAGTTTTTTCCATCAAGGAACTTGAAATTTAATTGGGAAGAGAACAAACAAATATCTACAAACAGTCTATATACAGGATAAATAGAAAATAATTGAAAGAAAAAATTAAAAGAGAAGTAAAGGGGGTTGGGAAAGGATAGTTGGGACTTAAAGAAAGACAGTAGACAGAGAAGAGGAGAGTATTCTAGGAATGGAGAACATAGAATACTCCCAGAATCTAGAGATGGAGTATCTTGTTCATGTGACAGCAAGGAGGCCATTGTCACTGGATCAAAAAGTACTTGGCAGGGAGGAAAAATAGTAGAAAGTGTGGGGGTGGGGGAGGTAATGAGAGACTTTGAATGTCAAGCAGAAGATTTTGTATCTGATCGTGGAGGTGACTGGGATCCAGTGAAGTTCATTCAGTGGAGGGAGAGGGTGTATGTGTGGAGGGGATGCTCATATCTGAGCTTTAGGAAAATCACTTTTTTCTGAAAGTGATTCCTAAAAGTGACTTCTAAAAGCAGCTGAATGGAGAATGGATTGGAATGAGGAGAGATTGAGGCAGGCAGACCCACCAGCAGGCTGTTGCAATAATCCAGACATGAGGTGAATAGGGAGGGCACTAGAATGGTGGCAGTGTTTGAGAAGAGAAGAGGGGTGTATTGGAGAAAGGTTACAAAGGTGAAATCGACAGGCTTTGGCAACAGATTGAATATGGAGGCAACAGTTAGTAAGGAATAGAGGATGGCACATAGGTTGTGAGCCTGAAAGACTAGGAGACTGGTGTTGCCTTTGATGGTAATAGGGAAGTTTAGGAGAGGGGAAGGGAAAATTTTGGGGAAAGATAATGAGTTCACTTTTGGACATGTTAAGTTTAAAATATCTACTAAACATTTAGTTTGAGATGTCTGAAAAGCAGTTCGAGATGCAAGATTGGAGGTCAGTAGAGGGGCTGGGGCAGGATAGATAGATTTGTCTGAGTTCTTGGTTCCTTCTATCTGTGCCATTTTTAGGTGAATGGATTTTACGAGGAGTTTATTTCTCTGTTGGTTGGATTTTTCAAACAGAAGCCTTGAAATTCAGTTCAAGTTATTCGGAGAGCTTTAGTAGGAAGAAACTAAAAAAATTTAACATGAAATGGACTGGCTTTTGTTTTCAGGACCTACTTTACTTTCTTGAGTGTTTTTAGCATGCAGTTTGTATTTTTTGCTTCCATTGTAAACGAGATTATCAAATTCAAAGGGTCTGTTGTTAAGATTTAATTCTGGTGTGATGAAACTACGACCATAAAACCTACTGGATTTCTATTCCTCATTTCTAGTTGGCTTTTTTTCTGATAAGCATCTTGAATAGCTGGTCAACAAGTAGTTATTAAAACTTACAATGTTACAGACACCATTTTAAGCATGAGGGAGACAAAGAAAGGCAAAATAAAACAAACAACAACAACAACAAAAAAACAACAACAAAACCCCACAGTCTCTGCAGTCTTGGAGCTCACATTTTGATGAGGGACACAAAATGCAGTCTGCAAATATCTATGTACTATATGTAGGCATATTTAATATACTATAAACACAGTACAAATGACAAGTAATCATGGAGCGAAGTCACTAATGTGGGGCAGGGGTAGGAAAAGGCCTTCTGGGAAAATTTGATTTGAGCTGTGTCTTGAAGGATCCGGGGAAGCCACGAGACAGAGATGAGGAATAAAAAAGAGCATTATGAATATGGAGGACAATCAGTGAAAAGACACTAGGTAGGGAGATGAAATGTGTGTGTGTGTGTGTGTGTGATGGGGGGGGAAGGATCAGTAAATAGGCCAGTGTATCTGGATGATAGAGTATGTAGAGAAGGGTAAAAGTATAAGAAGACTAGAATAGTAGAAAATGGTCAGGTGATGAAGAGGTTTAAAAGACAAACAGGGAAATTTATGTTTGAAGGTGGAAGTAATAGGGAGCCTCTGGAGTTTTTTGAGTAGGGGGAGTGGCACAGTCAGATCTGTGCTTTAGAAAATTCACTTTTATGTCTGAGTGGAGGATGGATTGGAGAGGGGAAGATGCTTGAGAAGACCAGCTAGGAAGTTATTGCAATAATCTAGGTGTGAAGTGATGAGAACCTGAGACAGGGTGGCAGCTGTGTGAGTGGAGAGAAGGGGACACATTTGAGAGTTGTTGCAAAGATAGAAACTACAAGATTTGACAATGAATTGGATATGTTGGGTGAGTATGAGTGAAAAGTTGAGGAAGGCACTGAGGTTGTAAGCCTGAATGACTGAGAGGAAGATGGTACTCAGCAAAATCTACAGCAAAATCACAAAGAGGGAATGTTTTCAGGGAAAGGGCAATGACATACCAACACAATGAGACTATTTCAGAGAGTCAGATGAAAGGATCTTCCATCAATATCAAATGATCAGGCAGGTTGGCAGACCATGAATCAGCAAGTTAGGGAAAATCTCAACTCAATCAGAGACCCAGGTTTTTGCTTTACATTGTGCAGGACTGAGGACTGACCTATTCCAAAATTGCAAAGCCTCCTCTCCTTGCAAATCCATATAAATTTCATACTAACAGATGGGACTTGCTTAGTGAGCTAGTAGCATTATAATCTCTCTAGCATGTATGTTCCCCAATTAATGCTACTTCAGGCATCAAACAGGAGAACATAAGGGACATTTTGAGGGGTAGGGGTTTTTTTCCCCCCATCTTTTAAGAGAAACATACATTTAGCATTTCTTTATTTTAAAAGATGTGCCCGCCCACAAACATCTGAGAAACATCTGTGGACAAAATGCCAGAATGCATAGTCGAATTTTGACTCACACCTCACCACCCACCAAGACCCCTGTCAACTCACAATAAACACCTTTCTAGCATCTGCCCCAGAGAAAGAAACGCCACATTACCCAAAGGTCAAAGCAAACAGATGTCACTTATTCTATACCCTAATCATATCCATATTCATCACTAGGAGACTACAAGTGGGAGCAGATTCCAGCAGCAGGGCTCTTCCAGTGAGAAATCTTTGTTCCCTTACACCCCCTACTCAAAATTGAAGGAATGGTACATTTATGTGGGGGGGGGTGGTTCTCCTGAGGTTGTCACTACTCCTTGATGACAGATCCCAAGATGGAACCTTGGGAGAACAGAAACAGGGAACTCTTTATAGTTGGCTCTGATCATAGTAATGCCTATTTCTTGGCTTCAGAGAATTTTTAGAGCATAATAGGTCATGACATTTATATGTATTGATCTATTATTAAAACAACGTTTGCAGTGATGCCTGTTTTATTCGCTGCTATAGTGTGTATCTTAATCTTGTTACAGAGGCTCAGAAACTTTGGGAATGGGCACTTATCATTTTATTACTGCAATAATGGCCAAGAAAGAGGTAATAAGAGACTATGATTAGAAAGAAAGAACCTGGTTGGGGAACACGGTTCCATTTTGTATAGTCATCATTGAGACTCACTGACTTAACTCAAGATGCAATGGAAAGTATCCTGGAGTCAGAAGGTCTAGGTTTGACTCTCAGCTCTGCCACTAGTTACCAGTGTGACCTTGGGAAAGTCACATTTCCTGAGCCTCAGTTTCCTCATTTATAAAATAATGGGGTTGGATAAAATGACCTCTAAGTCTTGTTTAACTCTAATTTTATGAAGATGGATAGTTTATTATATAAAACATTTTGTTTTAAGAATATTATCTTTATTATGAGAGATATGTTTGTTTTATTTTATTTAATTGGTCTTATGTCTACGTAAAACATGCAACCTGTTGTTCAAAATTGAAAAACATACAAAAACGTGTGTAAGGGGTGTAATTTTGTCACAGAGCAACCAGAGACTGCCCTGAAAGTCTTATTGATGCTCACATTTTTCATGCTACTGTGGACATGTAAAAGATCACTATTTTTTTAATGACTGGACCATTGATTACTCATCCTCAAAGTGTGTAAGTTCAACAACTGCACATTTGTTTTAGCATAATTATGAGTCTGAAGCTAATTCTTGAAGATTATAGATTGGGCTGTCTAATATGTGGCATGCTAAGACATTTTGTTGTCTTTCACCTCTGGCTTTGTATCTTTCATTAGAAAGAAGGCAGGAAAATTTGCTGGAATTTAACTCTCAATCAGCACATAAAATTGAAAGTAATCATTATCTGTTGATCACCTACTGCACCTAAAATTTCATGCTAGGCAGTCACATCTAATTCCATTCCAAATTTAGCTAATCCAACAGGTATTTATTAAGTACCTACCATGTACAAAGTACTGTTCTAGGTGTTGGTGATAAAAGGACATAAATAAAAAAAGCCCCATTGTCCTCAAAGAACTTGTATTCTACTGGACAAGAGAACATGCATCCAGATGAGTATAAACTTATCATGGTCATTTGAGGAAGAATAGAAGGTTAACTATTAGGGATATTAGGGGGGAAAAAACTTCCTATAGGACTTGGCATGAAAGCTGAGCAATGAAGGAAGTCAGGGATTCATTTCAGCGATTAGCAACAGGCTTTGCGAAGGCATGGAGGACAGAGAAGAAATGTAAAGTTTGAGGAACGGCAAGTGGACCAGTTTGTCTTCAGTGAAAGGAATGTGAAAGAGAAAAATGTAAAAGAAGCTTGGAAAGGTCTACTGAAACAAGATTGTGAATTCTAGGTTGAAAAGTTTGTGTTTTATCCTAGAAGCAATAAGGAGCCTCTGAAGGTTCTGCAGAAGAGAAATGGCTCCAGATTAGCTTCAAGAAGATTATTTGGATAGCTGTGTGAAGAATGAACTGTAGCTTTGTATCATCAGACCTGAAAACCAGGCTATCCGAACTTTTCTGAGCAACTTAGAATGATAAGAAACATCTCTTTAAGCATAATCTCACTTATCCAGATGCCCCCTATTTAGAGCTCTAGTTTATTAGGGCCACCTTGCCAAGGATGCTACCAAACAATTACCTACATGCTGGAGGTATCTTGGGGAGGCAGCTTTAAAAAGAAAGTTCTTTGGTGACCTCACTCATGTAGAAGAAGAATCCAGAAGTATTTTGTTGTGTTAGATTTTCACATATACATGGGTTGCTGCTGGTTCCCATCAGTTTGGATACATGAGGTTGTGACAGAGAATAATTGAATTCATGCATCCAAAAATGCATCAGTCTAAGTCAGCAACTTAAATGAAAATTTAAATAAGTCTTTGAGTTAGTGTCTGATTTCAAATTCCAATGGTTGCTCATGGTTTGGGATAACCTCTATCAAGCTTCTTGTCCATTACATCGAAAAAGTCAACTGTGCATAATCTTTTTTTAATTTTACACAGCTAAAATGAAGTTGTCTTGGTGCTCCATGGAACTATTCAGAAAAGAAAACAATAGTTAACTTTCAACTCCACTACAAGGCACTGGTTTTCAAATGGTTTGACCAAGTGATGGAATGAAACTATAAAATTCACCATAATAGTCTACTTGCTGCCTGGCTTCGAGGTAAAACCTCCATATTTAATCCAGAACAGCCAAGGATTTTCCCATTTCAGATTCAAAAAATACCCAATAACAAATATTTTAGCAAACATGGAAAAACAGTTATATTTGATCAGAGTGATTTTTTTAATAAGCCACATAAGCCACGTATTTGCCTCCTCTTGGTTTCCGCACTCACATTTTATCCTTTGTAGCTCTATATTTCTTTTCTATTGATTCCTTCTCTTTCTCCCCTTTGGTACCAGCAGCAGTGGGCCTTCTGCCAGACCTGAACTCAACCACTTCCCTGGGAATGTTGTCCAGTTGCTAATTTCACTACCGGAACTGTGTTCCTGCACATTCTGGCCCATTTCCATAAATGCCTCCACTGGAAAAAAGGGTCTGATGGTTTCTTTGGATAATGGTAAACACATGTAGCCAATGCTGGGCTATACTTCCAGAGCCAGAAAGCATTAGTAGGTATTTTAGTTGTTGGCAAGAGAAGATCAGTGGAGAAAACATCATCTAATCCAAGAATCCAGAGGAACCTCATATACCAGTAATTTTCATGCACTGATGAGGTTGTTTCATTCTTCTTTTTTTTTTTAAGTTGACTAATTTGAAAGGAAGTTCAAAGTATTATGAAAAACCAATTTAAAACTTTAAAAATTGTAAGGGGAAAAGGAGGATACTTGAACTTGTTTATATTGGAAACTATTTTCATTTTAAGTGGGGCCCTTTGATTCCTTAAGTCTACATGGGACCTTTGGCTTTCTCAAGTACACAAGGGACATATTGAAGAGTGTGATATCATTATTTCATGAACTTCTCCTAACACTAATCATATTAGTCACTTATACTGTCAGTGTTAAGATGATACAAAGGAAAAAATGCAAAAATGCAATACTTTCCGAAAAGCAGTTGTAATTATTTCCTCATCAATGTACTTTACCTTCATCTTAGGTGGCTTTTTGCATTGCCAGAGGTCTTGCACCTAAGGGGCTGATTAGGCTATATAGCAAGAATGATGTAAAGCCTATGTGTACCTTTTGGTCATGGAGATCTAGTACCAGGCTAGGCTAAATGCAAAGAAGTCCCCTTTGGAGAGAATATTGTATAAATTGATGTTGAGTAAGGAAAGTAGATTATCAGATTTAACAAATTGTTTATTCTCATTTGTGTTGTCATTTTTGACCTAGACCCATCCCTGAGGGTGGGGACCTGAAGAATTGTATCTGTATACTCTTGCTGAATATGTTTATTATATTATATTGAATGTTCATATTTAATAAATATTTTATAAAAATGATTTGCTGCTTTGGTTCAAACTATCTAGATTGTGAGGTTGTATTTGGGGCTAACCTTTAACTGACTAAAGACAGTTTTTTCTTCCTCTCTTCTAAATTAGTTATTTCATTGACTCAGATTCTCCAGATTGTGAAATTGCACTTGAGGTCAGCCTACAACTAGCCCAAGATAATCTTTCCTTCTTTTATTTTCAGTGAAGCTTACGAAACATGCATTTCAATAGAATATTCTTTCACTATTTAGCCCTTCTCTTGATGAGGCCCTCTAGATGCTTCCATTTGCAGATGACATAGTGTTGATTGCAGCAAGCCCTAAAATACTACTGAGCATTCTTGATGAAATCTATGAGCATTCATAAGAGATCAGTCTAACAACCTATGCAAGTAAAACCATATGGAGGAAGAATGTTCATGGTTCAGATTATGAATGCAGTTGGGTGGACAGCCCATTGAGTTACTCCACGAAAACATAGATCTTGGACAGGTGTTGTGACAGACAATGAACTAGAATCAGAATTGAGTAGG
Organism: Vombatus ursinus; assembly: GCF_900497805.2. Classification (NCBI taxonomy): domain Eukaryota; kingdom Metazoa; phylum Chordata; class Mammalia; order Diprotodontia; family Vombatidae; genus Vombatus; species Vombatus ursinus. The sequence continues at coordinate 7,666,697 of NW_020940360.1, forward strand.
AAGAAGAGAGCAAGTTGGGATTGCCTTTGGAAAAGTGCTTAGTGTCTTTAATGATCCTAAGTTCCCTGAAAGAAAAACACATCTTTTTTAAAGCCAATACCCTCTTGGTGATGCTAGAGAGCTATGGAACATAGAATACCACAACTTTAGAAGAATAAATTTTTAAAATTTAATTTAAAATTCTATTTTATTGTATTTATTCCAAATTCTCTCTCTCTCTCCCATCCATTGAGAAGCCCAGGAAAACAAAACCCATTATAAATATATATAGTCATGCAAAACAAATTTCCATATTAGCTATGTTTTTTTTAAAGCTAGAAAGAAAAAGAAAGAAGAAAAAATGTTTTAATCTGTACTCTGGGTCCATCAGGTCTCCATCTTCAAGTGGATAGCTTGTTTCATCCTGAGTCCTTCGGTGGGTCATTATGTTAATCAGAATTACTAAGGGTTTCAAAGTTGATTACCTTTACAATATTGCTGTTCATGTGTAACTTGTTTTCCTGGTTCTACTCACTTCATTTTGCTTTGGTTAATACAAGTCTTTGCAGGTTTCTCTGAAACCATCCCCTTCATCATTTCTTAACACACAATAACATTTTATTATATTCATAACCATAACTTGTTCAACTATTCCCCAATTGGTGGGAATTCCCTCAGTTTCCAATTTTTTATGACCACAAAAAAGCTGTTATAAATATTTTTTTTACACAGAGGTCTCTCTTTTATCTCTTTGAGGCATAGACCTAGTACTAATATTGTTGGATCAAAAAGCACAAATAGTTTAATAGTTTTTTGGGAATAGTTACAAAGTGCTTTCCAGAGTGGTTGGATTAATTCATAGTTCCATGAACAGGACCTTGCCCTTTTCTGGAATTCCTCAATTTATCAATGTCTTACTTAAACTCTAGTATCTAGAATTCTACACAATACTCCAGATGTGGTTTGATCAGAGTAGAGTACAGAGGAACCATTACTTCCTTATTCCTTGAAGCTATGCTTCTTTTAATGTGGCCCAATCAGTTAGAAAAATTGGTCAAGAAGCAGAAGTTAGGACAGTGCTTTCTCTGTGTCAGGCACTGTGCTAAATGCTTGTGATACAAAGAAAATCAAATAAAGGGGGGAGGGAGAGGAAGGTGAAGAATATATTTTAATAGTAGAGACAATATATACATAAAGGATACAAATATAATAGATGTAATAGGTCAACTAAAAGGAAAAGGAATTATTAGTACCTGGGGGATTGGAAAAGGTCACTTACAGAAGGGTAGGATTTAATCTGACCAGAGAAACAGAGACAGAAGTGAGGTGTCAGAGCATTCTGGGCATGGCACCTAAATAGTGGAAAAGCACAGAGATGGAAGATGAAGAGCCAGCATGGTTGGATCATGGAGTGTTCGGAGGGAAGTAAGGTGTAAGAATGCTGGAATGGTAGAAGGGGGTCATGTTATGAAGAACTTTGAATGACACAGGATTTTAAATTTGATCTGAGAGGTAATAGAGAGCTCACAGCCATCTGAAACTGCCAGCTGTTGCTTGTGAGGAGCCAAGGATGAATCCCTGACCTGGACTTAGCTCTGGGTTAATTTTTTTCACCATCCTTTCTACATTTCTCAGGGCCAAATCTTAGTCTCCCCTGCTAGTGAGTATCTGAGGCAGGATCTCTGAGCCCAGGACTTCCTAATGCTAGGTCTAGTAGTCTATCCACTAAGCAACACTGCTTCTGCTCTCCTCTCTAAAACATACTCGCCCTAAAAAATCACTTGTTGCACAGACGCTCCGAGGATCTGAACAAACTCATTAAGTTAAATGACTCAAAAGTCTGTAATAGTATCCAAGTAAAATGTACATTGTGCACTGCCTTGTGGCCATATGTTACAGAGAATAGTTGTCATGTGTCCATTCACAGAACAATTCAAGTGTGATTTTAGTAGCTCATCAAACATTTTCATCTAGAGGCCGAACACCCCTTTTTTCTTGGGAGCAGGGGAGACTAAGTTTCATCTTTTGTTTTATAGCAGATGGGCATCAAATCTTTACATGGTGAAATGGCACTTTCATTCTTAGACTAGCAGCTCCGTCTTGTTCACACTGAATATGTCTGTTGAGTAATGACAGCACACATTCACCAGGGATCAATAAAATAATGTTTAATTTCCTCTTAAAAAAAGACACCACTTGGATCTGGTTAGAAGGAAAGGGATCCTTTTCTTCATGGCCACAATTCTTTAAGTAACTTCTTGAGAATGTTTAGTTTCTGCTGGTGATGAATTTTTTTTTTTGTATTTTACATCAAGACATTTTGATCAAAAAGTCAATGAAAATGAGTAATATAGAGTGTGTGGAAAATTCTGTGTTGGGTATTAGCACAGAACAAATTAAGCAAACACCCAAACCTTGGGTTAATCATGGGATGGGGATTGCCAAAGCCACTAACTTTAAGAAGAGTTAATTTTGAGAAGATTGAAAGTGCCTTTTATTGTCATTTATGAGAAAGAAGTCAGATACAAGGTTAACAGCTACTCTCTGCAGTACACAACAGACAAGAGTAGGGAATCCAGATTGTTCCATGTTCAATGGAGATTAGAGTCACAATCACATCAGCTGAAAGTAAAGAATAAGTTCACTCAATTTTATTTTATTTATTTATTTTTTTGTATCCATCCCTCATTGAGTCCCGTGACCTCATAGTTCACTGTGTTGGTCAAAGAGAAGCTCAACTATAGTAATTAAAATTTCCTATTCTCTCTTCTAAATACCCAAGAAAATAAACTTTTTTTTAAAATACAGCATAGGCCAGTGGAAAGAGAACTAGATTTGGAATCATAGGACATGAATTTGAATCTTGACTCTCACACTTAGTATTTATTATCTTGGCCAAGTCATTTCAGTTCTTTGGGCCTCAGTTTCCTCCTTAAAGGGGCAGGAATTAGGGAAGAGAAAAGTTCCCTCTGAGATCCCTTCTGTCTCTAGATCTATGAGACTATCCTTGACTAATTGATTAAGAGTGCTATTTTATTAAATAATAAAGAAATTATCTCATTAAGAAATGAAGTTTTATCCAACAAGTAATGATTTTGCTTCTGTTATATACAAGAAATCATTCTAGATTCTGGGAAATACAAATATATGTAAGACACGAGTCCTGCCTTCAAGTAGCTTACAATCTAATAGGAAGGATATAACACCTAAATAAATAGCCATAATAAAGGAGAAAACATTAAAAAGTGCATGAGACAAATACAGACAAAGGATTTCAAAGCCCAGTGCAGCAAATAGATCATTTGCAGCTGCAGTGATTAGGGCAGGCTTCACAGAGGAGGATTTTAATTAGACCTTGAAGGGTGAGTAAAATTTTAAAAGGCAGAGATGGAGAGAGGAAAGCCTAAGGAGAGGGAACAACACATGAAAAGTGACAAAGGCAATAAAATGTGGGCACATGAAGGGGAGTCACGTGAAATGAGGCTGAAAGTAGCTTCGGGACAGATAATCTTATCTTTGAATCCCATTCTCAGGAGTTTGGGTTTACTTTGGTAGACTGGAGCTATTGAAGATAGTAGATAAACGAATATTAGAATATAATTTTCCTGCAGAAAAGAGCCAGTGTTTAATTTATCTTTGTATCTCTGCCTATGCCTCCCATAAAGCTTAAATTCCCGAACACACAAATAGATTTGTTGTTCCTTCCATCAATGCATACCATGATCCAAGCACTTCTGCTCATCTTGGGTGACTCTTTTCCATGTCCTTCCATAAGTTTGCCAGAGGAAACACACAGTCTGTTGCACACACAGGTGAGGTAGCACAGAACTATGATTTTATTAGTGAAGGGAACTTGTAGTAAGAAAACTCCTGTTATTGATGAAGATACAATCCAATCTAATAAATATTTATTAAGCATCTGCTATATGCAAAGCACTGTGTGAGATACTGGGGATATATTTACTCCCTACCCTCAAGGAGTTTGCAAATCTAATGAGAGAGAAGGTAACTCATAAAAGGAGGAAGAAAAGGGGATGGGGGTAAGGGACACCAGAGGGTACCTGGGGCAGGAGCATCTTGTTCCATGAAATTAAAATGAGGTAGGGTAGTACATGAAAAATGGGGAAGTGAGGGATAGACCACTAAATGCACTTAGCTTAGGTGGATTAAGTCAAAGAGCTAAATAAAAAAATAGGCATTAATAATTAGGTGTCAGTTTGGAAAGAGGTCTCTGCTGTAGTGCCCAGGTATTTAAATTTAGCTGTGTACTGCTTAGTATATTTCCCAACTCTATGGATAAAGACAAGGTGGAATAGTAGAAAGAAATGCTAAAGCTGGAATCAGAGGACTTGGGTTAGGATTCCCACTCTGTCACCTGCTACCTGTGTGACCTTGGCAAATTACTTTCCCTCTCTGAGCCTCAATTTTTTCATCTGTAAAACAAGGGCAATTGGACCAGATTGGCCGGGGCATGGGAGGGGGGAACCTGTGGCCTTGAGGCCGCATGTGGCCTCTTGGTCCTCAGTGCAGCCTTTTGATTGAGTCCAAGTTTTACTGAACAAATCATTTTATTAAGGGAATTTCTTCTGTGAAGTTTGGATTCAGTCAAGTGGCTGCACTTGAGGACCTAGAGGGACACATGTGCCCTTGAGGCTGCAGATTCCCACCCCTGGATTAGATGATCTCAATCTAATCTAATCTAATTATAGGTCTAGGCTTCTAACCTAGGTCCATGACTCTATGATTCCATAAATAGCATGGATGGCATGCTTATCATTTTTCCAGACTAAGTAGAGCTATGAAGGATAGTTACCACATTGAATGAGAGTCAGGATCCAAACAACAACAACAACAAACTCTCAAAATATCCTAACAGGTTAGAACTTCAGGCTGGATTCAATATGACTAAATTAAATAGAGATAAATATTAAGTCATACACTTGGATTAAAAAATCAACTTCACAAGGTCAAGATTAGGGAGACATGGCTGGGTGGCAGTTTGTCTGGAAAAAAAAAAGGATTTGGGAGTTTTGGTGAACTGCAAAGTCACCATGAGTAAAGGAAGTTCAATATGGTCATGAAAAAAGCTAATGTGATTTTAAATTGCACAAAAAAGGCATGGCATAGCATACAAGATTAGGGAGATGACAGTTTTTCTCTGCTCTGATCTGACCATAGGATGATAGAATTAGAGCTGGAAGGGACCTTTGAGGCCACCAAGTACAATCTTCTCATTTTACAGATGACATATTCAGGGACGCATCGTCAGTAAGAGTTTGAGGCAGGATTTGAAGTCAGGTCCTCCTGACTCTAAGTCTTCTGCTCCATCTACTGCAACTCACTGCCTGTATGTGGTACAAGCACTTTTGTTATGTTCTAGGTGCCACATTTTAAAAAGGACGTTTGTCAAGCTGGAGAACAACCAGAGGAGTGCAACTACCATGGTAAAGAGCTTTGAAGATTGCCATCAATTGAAGAAAGTGAGGTTGTTTAGTCTAGAGAAGAGAATGTTTAAGGGGTACATGACAATTGCCTTCAACTCCTTGAAGGACAGCCATGTGGGAGAAGGCTTAGGCTTGTTTTTTCTGGCTCCACACAGATGAACATGGAACAGTGAAGGGGAAGTCTCAAAGAGTCAAATTTAGGTTTTCTATCAGTAAAAGTTTCCTATTAATTAGAGCTATGCAGGTTACGGACACATATGGTAATTTCCCCCCTTTATTAAAAGTGTTTAAGCAAAGTCTGGATGACAACACGTCATTATGTTATAAAGGTAAGTCTTCTTCAAGTACAGGTTGGATTAAATGACCTCTGATGTCCCTTTTACTTCTAAGATTCTCTGAGGTGTAATGGTTGTGGAGAAAGATTAAAAGTGAAGACAACTGTTAGGAAGCTATTGCAACAGATCAGGTAGAAGGTAATGAAGTAGGGTTGTCACTAAGGAAATGAGGAGAGAATAGATGGACAGGAAGAGAAAGGATGGAATCAAAGATAATACAGAGGCTTTAGACCTAGATGATGGAGAGAATGGGCTTCCATTGAATGAATGAATAAGGAAGTGAATGGGGCCATCACCAGTCATCTTGACTTTTGTCTTGCCACTGGATTCTGATGATTCTGGAGGAGAGAGTGGTGCTGATGACTTTATACAGCTCTGCCTCACTTAAATCCAATTCACACACAAGTCAAGACATCACCCTCATGATGTCAATGGTGCTCTTTGAGAACAAAGAAGAAGAAGAAGAAGAAAGGAGTGAATGAATTAATGAAAAAGCACGTATTAAGCACTTACTAGGTACCAAGCAGTGTGTTGAGCTTTGAGTATACTAATAGACAAACATTCTCCAGATCAATATAGTAGTCCTATCAAAACAGAAAGTAGATTTAGTCTGGCAAGATTTGTTTTTGATAAATCCGTGGTGTTTCATTGTGATAACTTCCCTTTCCAAGCATTCACAAACTATCTGATGGGGTTGGAATCTGAGCCCCAGAAAGGAAAAACTCTGGCCCCCCCGACCATTTCCCATCCTTGGTCCCACCCAGGCTCCATTTCCCACCCTTGGGAATTCTATTACACCCAATTTCCCCTCCATTGTCTTGCCTCCCTACGGCCCCTGGCCATTTCCCATCCTTGGTCCCACCTAGGCTCCATTTCCCACCCTTGGAATTCTATTACCTCATGGACTACTTGGCCACTCCTAGATCCCTCCCACAGTCTTTCTGTATATAAGTCCATCTTGTCTCCATTAAGATGAGCAGATTTTCACAATCTAGCCAATAGCCCACAGATGCTCAGATTCCTTAAGAATAGAGCTAATATGGTGAATCTTCAATAAACTTTGTTTTTGGCTGCAAGAAGGCTTGGGTCGAATTTTTTCAGGCAGAAGCCAGGCATCATGATTTTGGGATCCCAGGACCCCTTACCTCTAGACTGCATCATATCCTCATTCAGAAATCACACTGGAAAGATTTTAAGCCTTCTTTTTTTTTGGTACCCTGGGATATACTTCCTCTAAAAATAAAACCAAGCAGGCAAAAGGGGATCTAAGGTGTAGGTGGAAGGGTTAACCTTGGTCTAAAGAAGGATTATTTCTTCCTCTGAGAGAGAAAGAGAAGACTAATTTAAAGATATTGAAGATTTGAGGAGGTCTCCTCTGTAAAGAAGGACATGAAATTATCAAACACAAATGAGAAACACCTTATTCCTGACTGAGTACTGTTGTTTGTCCTTCATTCTCAAAAAGGACCATGACATCAGGAAGGTGATGCCATGATTTGCAAGTGAATTGGATTTAAGTGAGGGAGGGCTCTGCCAAGTCACCAGTCTCACATTCTTCTCTGTAGCCATCTGGGTTCAGTGGCAAGATATAGATCAGGATGACTGAAGATGGCCCTGGATGCAGTGGGAGACTTTGACCTTTTTAAACTAAAGTCTTTAACAGGTCTCAGTTTGACTGAGGCAATGCCCGTTCAGTGATTAAGGCCAGGTAAGAAATGAAGACAGACACTTTACCTAGACAAAAAAAAAAATCGATCTGGGAGGAAAAGACCCTCAGTGTTTCTGACCAAAATAGAAACAATTGCTATTTATATTCATTTTGAGCCAATCTGGGCCCAAACAATGACCAAATGGGCCTTGGCCTGGGACCTGTTGTTGGTCAAAGGAGATTAGAGATATCGGAGCCTGAGTGATTTGGGTTGAAGGCATGGTCTTTAAGAAAGAAATTTAGCCCTTCCCCCTTGCTCCTATCTCACTGTTCAGTCTAGCCGCCCTATCTCCCCTGCCATGGCCACCCTCAGTGTCAAACCTGAAGCCCAAGCCAAGGTAGATTTGTTCAGAAGGGAACTACTCAGGCACATAACTGCTTGGAGATCCTACTTGGAGCTTATTTCCCCACGAAGATTTCAGAGCTGAATGAGTTCTCGAAGGACCCATCTCTGAATGAGGATTTTAATCTCCTAAAGGACCTCCTGGACATCCCAGTCCCTGACCCAGCCAAAGAAAAAGAGAAGGAAGAGCATTGGAAATGAGAAGAGAAAGATAATAATGATGGAAAGAAAAAAAGAGGAAGATGAAGATAAAGGTCCTCCTTCTGGACCTATAAGTTGCAATGAGAAGATTGTGGCCCTTCTGGGTCAGTTGAAGGCTGAGATCAAAGATGGGAAAGAATAGCTCAACCTGGTTTCCATGTGGCTGTAGCTACAGGTTCCCTGAATTGAGGATGGAAACAACTTTGGATTGGCTCTCCAGGAGAAGGTATTTGAGCTGATGACTGCAGTCAGAACTAAGCTGGATGGCTTCCACACTCAGATCTCAAAGTACTTCTCTGAAAAAGGTGATGCAGTGGCTAAAGCAGCAAAGCAACCACATAGGGGCCACTACTGACAGCTGGTTCATGAATTGGATGAAGCACAGTATGGAGAGACAAGACTGATGGTCATGGAGATCCAAAATACTTATGCTATATTATATGTTATCATCCTGAAGAACTATGAGATCAAGAAGCCCAAGGGAGACACAAAAGGAATGATCTACTGAAAAAAAAAAAGGGAGCCTGCTTCCCTTCTCCATCACCCCTTAATTACAATTATCTGTCTTGCCAAAGTCCAGCTTCCATTTAGAACAGCCTGTAAAATCCAAAATATCCTATAAGGTTTCAGTGATCAAAATTCGCATTTCTTTGGGCAGAGCACCCACATGGGAGTGAGTACTGGTCAATCAAAAAATATACATTGTGTCTACCAACTGCCTTGCATTGGGGATATAAAGACAAAATCAAAACAGGAACCATTCTCAAAGAATTCACATTAAATCAGCACAAACATGACTAGCAATAGATAGGCCTTACCTGTGTTCTTTCTTTCACTCTGGCCCTTAGCCAGGTGTGGTCCTCTACTGATATTCATAGGATTTTAGGTTTAGAGCTGGAAGGGATCTCAGTTTAATCCAAATCCCCTTATTTTACAGATAAAGAAACTGAGATCCAAAAAACAGTGACTTATTCAGTCACATAGAAAATAATTGACAGAGCTGATTCCAAATCAAGTGCACCATGATGCCTCCAAGTTTTAATCTAAAATCAAACTAATCCATGTCCCTAATTTTTTAAAGGCAGAGTTCTACTCTTCATTCTCCTATTCTGCATGTAGGGCAGCTAGGTGGTGCAGTGGATAGCGTGCTAGGCCTGGAGTTAGTAAGACTTATCTTCTTGAGTTCAAATCTGGCCTTAGATACTAACTAGCTGTGTGACCCTGGGCAAGTCACTTAACCTTGTCTGCCTCAGGTTTCTCATCTGTAAAATAAGCTGGAGAAGGAAATGGCAAACCCCTCTGGTATTTTTGCTAAGACCCCAAATAAGGTCATGAAAAGTTGGACACAACTGAAATGACTAAACAATAAATTTTACATATGATATATTTAACAGCAGGCAGTATGATATAGTAGAAAAATTGGGCTGGGGTTATTATATTTAGAAGCATAGTTTCCATATCTATAAAATGAGGTTAGACTAGTTGGCTTCTAAGGAAGCAACACTTGTATATCTTTACCATGTGGGGTTGTTGTGAGGAAAGTGTTCTAACCCTGTCAGGATTACACAATTAAAATACAAATAACTGCATGTAAATGGGTCAGGTGTCAGCTAATAGGATTTTATTTATTATCGCTGAATGAAAGCTCTCCAAAACTTTGCTATCAGAGATCAAATTCAAACAGGTACTGCCAAGCTGGAAAGAATTGTCCACTCTTACTAATGCATTGTTGATGGAGTTGTGAACTGATCCAACCATTCTGGAGAGCAATTTAGAACCACATCCAAAAGGCTATAAAACTGTGCATAACCAATTTACCCATTTATACCACTGCTAGGTCTGCATCCCAAAGAGACTAAAAAAAAAGGACCTATATATACAAAAATATTTATAGCAGCTCTTTTTGTGGTGGCAAAGAATTGGAAATTGAAAGGATGCCCATCAATTGGGGAATGGCTGAACAAGTTGTGTTATATGGTTCTGATGGAATACTATTGAATACTATACTGAATACTATAAGAAATGACAAGCAGGATGCTTTCAGAAAAGACCTGGAAAGACTTACATGAACTGAAGCAAAATGAAGTGAGCAGAACCAGAAAAAACATTGCACACAGTAACAATGGTATTGTATGATAATCAATTGTGAATGACTTAGCTATTCTCAGCAATACAGTGATCATTCTAAGACAATTCCAAAGAACTCATAATGAAAAATGTTATCCACCTCCAGAGAAAGAACTGATGGAGTCTGAATGAAGATAGAAGCATATTTTTAAACTTTCTTTATTTTTCTTGTTGTTGGAGGTTGGGGTTGGTCTTTTCTTTCACGACATGACTAATATGGAGATATGTTTTGCATGACTGCACATGTATAATCTATATCGAATTGCTTGCCTTCTCAATGAGGGGGAAGAGGACTAGAGGGAGAGAATTTGGAACTCAACATTTTAAAAACAAATATTAATTTTTTTACATGTAATTGGGAAAAAAAGAAAAAAAAAAAGAATTGCCCTGTCTTCCGAGGACCAGCCTAGCTAAGTTGAAGAGATGATTCATTACAGTGTTGGCTACAAAGTGATCTTTTTTTGGTTCCAATTGTTAATGAAGAGCATTTACTAAGGCACAGATGAATTGTGATGCTTAAGTGGAGAGAATGCTCACACATCATCATCATCATCATCACCACAATCATCATCACTTAACAGCAATAAAGACCTTTAGTGTTTCCAAATTCTTTAGAGCATTATCTCATTTAATCCTTACAGCAATCTCATGAAGCAAGTGTTAAAATTATTCCTATTTTCATTTTACTGATGAGAAAACTTAGAGTCAGAAAGTCTCAATAGAATCAAAGACTTTAAATTGGCAAAAGGAACTTAGAGGCCATTTAGTCCCAGCTCCCTCATGAGGAAACTTGAGGCCCCGAGAAGTGAATTGATTGACCCAGAAAAGATCAAGATCAAAATCATACCTGCAGTAAGTAGTGTGACCAAGATGCTTTGAACCCAGGTCCAAATCTGCCAAGTATTTAACTGCATGACTTAGATTTGCCCACTCTCTCTCTCAGCTCATAAGTGACACAGTTGTTATCAGAACCAGGTCTCTTCTGACTCTGAAGCTAGCATTCTTCCCACTTCTACCATGTTGCCTTAAACTTTTATAATAATAGATCTTTGAATTATTGAAGTAAGCAATTAATAATGACAGATGAGAAAAGTGAGCTAATAGTGATAACAAAAATAATATAATAGATGACATTTCTATTATGGTTTACAATTTTCAAAGTACTTTTTAGGTGTTTTCTAATTTGATCCTTACAACAATCCTGTGAAACAGGTACTCAGCTAGTACTAGTTCCGTTTTACAAATGAGGACCTGAAACCCAGGGAAAAACTTGAGCAAGGTCATGTAGCTAGCAAGTAATAAAGCTGGGACTTAAACCTAGGTCTTCTGAAAATACAGTGTTCTTTTCATTTTTACCACAGCTGCCTCTAAAATCAAAGAGAAATACCTAGAACTCTGTGGTAAAGAAATTGACTTAACAAAACTATTTGAAGTTGGTACTAAGGACATGAAAATGTCTTTGGCACTGAAAAACAAAGCAATATGTAATATTATTTTATTTTTTATTTTATTTTTGGCTAGGCAATGAGGTAAAATGACTTGCCCAGGGTCACACAGCTAGTAAGTGTTATGTGTCTGAGTCCAAATTTGAACTCAGGTCCTCCTGAATCCAGGGCCAGTACTCTATTCACTTTGCCACCTAGCTCCCCCAATATTCTAACAATATGATGAGTAAAATGATTTAACACATATAGGAAAATAAAGATAAAAGAGTTGCCTGTTCTGAGCCACTTCAAAATTTTTTTTTTAGTTTCATGATCTTTAAACTTGCCTAATTCCTAAAGATTATAAAGATTTTCCCTTTACTACTTTAATATTAGTTCCTGTTTGCTTCTGTGAATCTGTTTGTGATGAGTGAGTGACTATATAGACACGGCATATATAAAGGTGGGATTTTCTTCCACTATAAACCAATTTCAATAGTTAATATTTTAGTAATTGGAATTTGTTTTAGATTTAGTTTAGATTTTTTCAGGAAACTCATCCCGATAAACTTAGGATACTGTATTCTCAAGATACCTAGAAGAACAAAACATCAAGATGCCACATTTTTGTTGGTTCTAAATTAATTTATATTCTAAAAAGTCAGTAAAGTCAATAAACATTGACTAAGTGCCTACTATGTGCCAAGACTGTGCTAAGTGCTGAGGATACAAATATGAAATGATATAACTCTTCTGATATATGATGAGAAAGCTGAAAAGCCAGAGGGAGGAGTACCCAGCACAGAAACATGATGGAGAAATCAAAGAAGTCCAAAATGAGTGCAGCTGGGTAGGAAATTAGGAAGTCTGTCCTGGCATCTAATCAAAATTAACGTATTATACTAATTTATTTCCGATTCATGCAGTTACTAACAAAAAAGAGAAGGTGGCTATAAGCTGCAGTGTGATAGCTCTCTGAAAATCTAATGGTCTGTATAACCTATGTTTCTTTTTAAAGAACTAAACTTAGAAATTGTGTGCTTCCTGAGTGTTAGTTGATTTTTTGCAAAACAGTTAGCACATCTCTGGGGTCTACTGATTCTTCCCCTATAATATCTCTCACATAGATGATGTGTGGCATAGTAGATAACATACTGAACTTGAAAAATATATTCATAACTATCAATGAGAAAAATTATGGCTGGGTTGGGTTTTCCCCCTTTATTTCCCCCTTTGATTGGGAAAGTATGAATATACATTTCCAGCAGTTGAGCAGCAAAATTGGATCTCAGACTATTTTGTTGTTTAGTTGTTCAGTTGTGTCCAACTTTTCATGACTCTATGGACTATAGCACACCAATACTGTCCATGAGGTTTTCCTTGCAAAGATGCTGGAGTGGTTTGCCATTTCTTTCTCTAGTAGATTAACGAAAACAGAGGTTAAGTGACTTGCCCAGGGAGAAACTGACAGCATTTTTAATTTTTCAGCAGGATAAAAACAACTCTAGTTAGCAAGAAGTTGAAATATGAAGCCATGAGAAAGTGGGATAAATGAGCTCTACCCCCATTATCACAAGGCATGGCTGTATCTTGGAGTCCTCATCTTTCCCATTCTATCAATTAACTTAAGCATGGTTTGTGGTATTTGCTACAGGCACAAAAATTCCTAGTCATGACTCTAGCGTACATAATTTCTTTTTGAAACATAAATTGGAGGATTCCAAAGGAGTACAGCTTGGAAGCCAAATCTAATGTCCTTTTCTCAACTTTCAGCAGTCTTGACCTCTCTGCAACACTGAACACTATTGACCCCCTGGGTACTATTTCCTCTCTGGTTTTTTATAACTCTACCCTCTCTTAGTTCTCCTTCTACATATCTGATCATTTTCTTCTCATGCTCTTTTGTTGGATCTTCATTCATGCCATTACTGCCAAATGTGGGTGTCTCCCAAGGATTTGTCCTAGGCTCTCTTATTTTTTTTTTCATTATATGCTATCACTGGTGACCTCATTGGCTCCCATGGGTTCAATTATTATCTAAATGAAGATGATTCTCAGATCTATTTATCCAGCCCTAGTCTCTCTGTCCTGAACTTTTGAATTTTATCACCAATAGTCTTTTGGACATTTTGAACTTAACGTCCCATAGACATTTCAAATTCAATGGGTCTGAAGCAGAATTCATTGTTTTCTCCCAGACTCACCCTTCTTCTGAATTTCCCTATTATTGTTAAGAGCAACACTATTCTCCCAATCACTCTGGTTCACAACCTTGGGCATCCTCAACTCCTAAATCACCTACAACATATCCAAACCATTGCTAAATCTTGTTCCTACCTTCATGCATCTCTCCTACACACTCCCTTCTCTCTACTCACAAAACCACAGTCCTAGTTCAGGCCAGCATCACCTCTCACCTAGATTACTGCAATAATTGTCAAACCAGTTTTCCCACTATGTGTCTGTATCCACTCCACTCAGAACCCAAGGTCATTTTTTTCTAAATTGTAAGTTGACCATATCTGCCCTCTGCTCAGTGACCTGAAGTGGCTCCCTATTACCTCCAGGATAATATATAAACTCCTTTATTTGGTATTTAGAATTCTCATGATGTGTCCTTTCTACATTTCCGTTTTTTTAATACTTTACTCTCTGCCAAGCATTCCATTCTCTAACAACACTGGCATACTAAAGTTCTCAAACATCATACTCCACCACTCTTCACTGTGCTTTTGAACTCAGTGTCTCCTAAACCCAGAATGCTCTATCCATCCCCTACCCCTTCGCATCTTAGATTTCTTGGCTTCCTTCAAGACTCAATTCAAATCTCATGTACTACGTGAGACCTTTCCTGCTCCTCCCAGGAGCAAATGTCTTCCCTTCTCAGGGTGCTTTCCATCTGTCCATTTGCTGTATGTAGGTGTGTAAATATGTATTTATATACTCATATGTAAATATATATTCTTATTTGTATATATGCATACACACATATTGTATCTACCTCCCTCCCATGTTGCCTCCCTCAATGGAATGTAATCTCCTTGAGGACAGGAACTGTTTTTGCTTTTGTTTCTATCCCCAGTGCTTAGCACATTGCCAGGTATATAGTTAGCATTTAATACATGCTTATTGACTAATTATATTTCATGTTTGGAATGGTCTCTCTTCTCACCTTGACCTATTATAACGCTTGGTTTCTTTGAAGATTCAGATCAAGTGATACCTTCAAAACACCTTTCCTGGTGCCTCCTCCCTCTTTCCCCAGCACTAGCACTTCCCTCTCCTTCTCAAATCCACCTTCCATTGACTGCATTTACCTTGTGTACACCAATGTATGTGATCTATTCATGTTGTCTTCTCCTTTAGAATATAAGCTCCTCGAGGTCAGGGATTTTTTTCTTTGTGAACCCAGCTCTTAGCATGGTGCCTAGCATGCAGTAAACACTTAATAAATGCTTTCTGGCTAATTGATTCATTTACTTGCCATAAATATATTTTCCTAACAATGTCATTTTTATATATCCCTTTGAATATGCACTACTGAAACACAGAAATTTGACCTGATGGCAATACCAACTCCAGTTATCTCCTTCACCACCATTTTTTTTAAAACCACATTTTCTCATTTCCTCAGATTTTCCAAAAGTCTCATGTCCTTGACAATGTTAATACTCAAAGGGTATAATACTTTTATCTTTCAATTCAATTGGTGGTTCTTCATGGAGCCTTCTCTCATTGTTCTCAATCTGTGACTCAACTACAGAATCTACTGTTCATCTTTCTAGCATCTCAATATGCGCACACACAGATAGGCACTAAAAGAAGTTGACTTATCTTTTGTCAATATACATTTCTATTAAACTTTGCTGAAACCTAAACTTGACTTTGCAGAGGCAGGGAAGGGCAATTGTGATCCTTTCCTTGATTTATCCTCCCAAATGTTTATACATGATCACCAGGTGGTCAGGTAGAGACACCTTTGACCTCCACCTCTGCCACAGTAGTGGAGTCTTTTTGAAAACAAATTATCTATATAAATTCAACCATTGAAGTAAGTAAACACTTCTTTTTGTGTTCTCTGTCTATAACATTTCACTCCCATCTATGTGCCTTTGCTTTTGCCCTGTACCTGACATGCTACCCTTCCTCACTTCTTCCTCACAGAATACTTAGCTAATCAGTGAGTCAACAAGCATTTATTAGATGTTTATGATGGGCCAGGCACTGTGTTAAGTACTAAGGCTACAAAGAAAGGAAATATATATACCTATATATATATATATATAATGTACATATATATATATATCTGTACATGTGTGTGTATATATATGTATATGTATATGTATGTATATAGAGTTCTTACCTTCAAGGAATATACATCAGAATGAGGGACATAATATGTAAATAACTATGTCTAGATAATTTATATAAGATCCAGCTGAATGCCATTTCCCATACAAGGCCTTTCTTGATCCACCAGTTACTAGTGTCCTTTTTCTATATTACTTTGCATTTACTTTGTACAGTTATCCCTTCCATATTGCAACTTTCCCCACTGCAGTTTCAATATACTGAAGGTTGGCATAAGAAATTAAATGGGAGGAGTAGCTAGGTGGCACAGTGGATAGAACAACGACCCTGGAGTCAGGAGGACCTGAGTTCAAATCTGGCTGTGTGACTCTGGGCAAGTCACTTAACCCCAATTGCCTCACCAAAAAAAAAAATAATAATAAAATAAAGAAATCAAATTTGAATTTGGGAGCAGTTTTTTGGAAGCTGCTGATGACATGTAAAGGCCAGCAGGTAACACAGAAAAAAAAGCTTAGAAACTCACAAATGCATAAAATATATGTATAGTATTATATAATATCAACACATTTTATCTTTTAATACTATACACCCCCCATAAAAGAAAAAGAAAAAAAATGCAGACTTCTCTGGTAAGAAGGGAAGGCCAAAAAATTATGTGGATTTTCCAGACCTCGGGGATTCTGTTGCCATTAACCCCCGTGATGTGGAAGGGATAACTATACACTTTGAATTCCTTATCTGCATTCATATTTTTCTTCAATGGTATGTAAGTTCCTTGAGGGCAAACACTTTCCCATTTGTCTTTGTGTCTATCCCAAGTACCTATCACAGGACCTGGCACATATTTAATCAATATATGTTGAACTGAATTGTGCCCAGGAGAAGCCCTCTGGAAATCAGATACAAAAATAATTCCAATTTATAGTTTTATGCAACTATTAACAGAAAAGACATATTTCATCTCCACCAGGAACACCAGTTGCTGAACTAGTGTCACCTATAGGCAGGTACATTCAAGAGAACTAGGATTGCAAAGACTACTGGCCCTGCGTCCAGCAGGTTCTCAAAAATCAAGGAAGCAACCTTTCTAGAGAAACAGCCTGGCAACCTTTATCTGCCATCTCTACCTCCTGATTAGCCAAAGACTCTATAAGACCTGGTAAAGGAAGTTCTCACCACCAAAGTCCTTTTCATTGTCAAATGGTTCAAAGTCAGAAACTAATAAAGTTTTATTGATGGAAATGATGCTAAAGAAGATGCATTTCTATTTGTTTTGCCCTTGGACCTTAACAACCTTTGGACCTCTCTATCTCATTTTTCATCTCACTGAAACATCCTATATGCATTCTCCTCTATTAGAAGCATACCTCAGAGATATCACAGATTCCATTCTGTACCACCACAATAAAGTAAATATACATATATATATATGGCAAGACACATGAATTTTTTATTTCCTAGTGCATATAAAAATGTTTCCACCATACTGTAGTCTATTAAGTGTACAATAGTATTATGTCTAAAAATGTACATACCTTAATTAAAAAATACTTAATTGCTTAAAAAATGTTAGCCATAATCTTAGCCTTCAGTGAGTTGTACTCTTTTTGCTGGTGGAGGGTCTTGCCTCAATATTGATGGCCGCTGACTGATCAGGGTGGTGGTTGCTGAAGATTGGGGTGGCTATGGCAATTTCTTAAAATAAGACAACAATGAATTTTGCTCATCAATTAGTTCTTCTTTTCACAAAACATTTCTCTAGCATGCAATGCTGTTTGATAGCATTTTACCCACGGAAGAATTTATTTCAAAATTGGAGTCAATCCTCACAAACCCTGCTGCTGCTTTATTAACTAAGTTTATGTAATATTCTTCAATGTTGTTGTATCTCAGGGAATAGAGACCCAATGAGAGGGAGAGAGATGGGAAATGATCAGTCAGTAGAGCAGTCAGAGCACACACAACATTTATCAATTAAGTTTGCTGTCTTATATGGGCACAGTTGGTGGGCCCCAAATGATTACAATAGTAGTATCAAAGAACACTGATCACAGACCACCATAACAAGGATAATAATAACGAAAAAGTTTGAAATATTGCAAGGATTACCAAAATGTGATACAGAAACATGATGTAAGCACATGCTGTTGGAAAAATGGTGCCAATAGACTTGCTTAATGGAGGGTTCCCACAAACCTTTAATTTGTAAAAAAAAAATGCAGTATTTGTGAAGTGCAATAAAGCAAAGCACAATAAAACAAGGTATACCCATGTGAGCTCCTTGAGAGCAGGTCCTGCCTTGATTTCCTATTTGTATCCCCAGAGCTTAGTATGGTGCTTTGCATATAGTAAGCACTTAATAAATGCATTTTATCTACTCATTCATTCATTCCCTTACTTGAATGTTACAATTTGTTGTCAAACATTATTAGAAGTAGAAGGGAATAGAGGCATAAAGATATATTCCTAGAGATAGGCTGTCTCCCAATGTTCCTTAATGGAACTCTCTTTCCCTCTCTTCCTTCCCTGCAAGTCAGGGCTCATGGCTACTTGGCCCTCTTGGCATAAATATGGACAGCTCCCTGCCTAGTCACTAGAATGTCACACACAACCACAGTCTGGAAATAGTCTCATTCATCTTAGGTGACTGGTCTGTGTGAGCCTGGAAAGTGTGACCTTCTCTAAGACAATGAGTAGTCATTTCACTGGTGACTCCACGCTGAGGAACAAGGGGACTTCTCAACATTTGACTTGCTCAGGTAGCTTGTGTTAAAATAAGCTTTTTGCTTTTCCTTTCTATGGTCTTTCCAAATCTGTTTCACAGGCAAATGTTAACTATTTTATTTTTTAAAAGCCCTTTTAGTTTAGTGAGCCCAGAATATCTACTACTTAAGAGGTAGGCTAGCATCTTGGAAGATGGCTACATGGTCATGAATTCTCCAGGCTACAATAATTCCTGAAGATTGTCTATTACTCTAGAGAGGGGATGATCAAAGTCAGGGAGAAGGAGTGCTTATATAGATATAGTGTATGTGAATATATGCATACATACATATATATGTGTATGTATGTATAGTTGAATATATTCTGTACACACAATACATTCATACATATGTGTATATATAGATGCATATATACATGTATATACATATGTGTGTATCTATATCCATATCTACATTCATCCATATATAGATTCAAGACTGGTTCGTTTTCATAGGACTCTTTGTTTGTAGAGAGAATGATCACTTAGTGTTGCATGCAAGTAAGAGGGGCAGAACTGGTGAAAGCTTGGGAGAGGAGAGATGTCTCTTCTGGCTTCAGGATCCTCTACATGTCTCCTAGTTCCCAAAGTCTTTTTCTTTCCCCAAGGGTCTTTCCTTGAAGAGATCCTGGAACCAGATGTATCCTCTCTTTTAAACAGGAATGCAGAAGAAGGATCTCTCACCTCCCACATCGGTCCTTTTCAAAAGCAAAGGATGAGCAACAATATCAACTCTTCCCCTCGTGTAGTCAAGGAGCATCAATGATCATTCTCTCCACCAATCAGGAGAATCTTATGCAAATGAACCAGTTGAAACTGGGTTTGATACGCAAAGACATATATGCACACATATATTTATATTGGTTTAGATTAGTGATTTCATCAATATTGGTAGCTCCTTTGTCCAATGTAGATAGATCAGCAATTGTTTTGGAAGAACCTCAGGGAGCTGTCTGGGTCACTGAGAAGTTAAGTGACTCTTCCCTCTGATTGGAGGGCTGGAGGGCAGAACATTAAACTTTTCCCAAAGCCTTCCTTTATAAGGACTCACAGCCTTTCAATTCCATGGAACACAGTAACCCAAGTGAGCCACCCCTCCTTTCCCCTCTGCTTTTCAGATTAGTTTTGTGTATTATCTTCCCCCATTAGATTGTAAGCTCCTTGAGGGCAGGGACTGTTGTTTTTTTCTTATTTGTATCCCCATCACTTAGCACAGTGCCTGGAACATATTATGTACTTAATAAATGTTTATTGAATTTAATTGGTCTGAATTGAATTGAGTGACTTGCCCAAGGAGGGTAAACAGTCTGTAAGCTTCTGAAATGGGACTTGAACCCAGTCTTTCTGACTCTAACTCTGGTTTTTATACACTGTCTCTCTCTCTCTCTCTCTCTCTCTCTCTCTCTCTCTCTCTCTCTCTATCTATCTATCTATCTCTGTCTCTCTCTCTGTCTCTGTCTCTGTCTCTGTCTCTCTCTTTCTCATACACACACACACTTTATACACTCTGATACATATACACACACACATATATGTATGTATGTATGTATGTATCCATTCTATGTATATAAGAATATATGCAGTTTAAAACATTTTCAAGAGTTCTGATCATTTTGAATTCATGATCATGAGACTTGGGCTGGGTTGGACTGAAGTATATATTCCATCTTTTTATATTTACTGAGCAAATTAATTGTGTAGACAAGATTTCAAGTTAGCTTGTTTAACTTCCAAAAAATCACTTTTAAGAACTTCAGCACATTACTTTCATACAAGTGGATACTATTAATTATAAATGAGTCTTATCTATCCTTTAAAGCAGGCTCAGTAGGACCTCTACTGGGAAACATTCTGTTAGCAGTTAATTCTATTTATTGGACATACCAAAAAGTAACAAAACTGCATTTCTTTTTTAAAAGTTTCATTCAAAATATTTTTAAGATTATTTTTTCTTAGCATGTAATTGTGATAAACACACATGTACACACACATATCTGCATCACTACTAAATACCCCAAACAATGCTAATACCTGATAATAGGGAATTGTATTCAGCACATCAGGTTTCTGTTATCAGATAATATCAACTATATTAACTAGGACCTTTTGTCTGTATTAAAGCCTTTTGTACTTCTTAGGTATCAATTTCCACAAATATATTTAAATTACTAACATTTAAATACTGATATTCTGCATTTGTCAATATTTTCCATAAGGCAGGAAAAATAGATAATGAATATAATAAATACGTTAATTGTTCTACCCTTTCATAACCAGTAGGCAGGATTCCACGGATAGTCACGACTTGGGTAATACCCTTAGGTGTTACTGTGGAGAGCAGAGTTGGCTGGCCTGTAACCCCTCCAGGACAAAGAAGGGAGTGCTTATCCCTCAGAACTACAAATCTCAGGATTTATTATACTTCTATATGATGATAAAAGATCTATATAGGGCTGTTTTTTTTTTTTGCTGAATGGTGCCAGGAAATGGAACTAAGATCAACAGGTAAAAGAAGTAGAAGGATATAGTAGAAAGAACATTAGGCTGGAAGTTTGGATTCCTGGGTCTTATAACTGGATCTGCCATTAATGAGCTATCAATTGACAATATTGATTTGAGCAAATTGCTTTACTTCCCTGGATCTCGGTGTCCTCACCTGCAAAGTAAATTGCTAGGATTATGTAATCCTTAAGGTCCCTTCCAGTCCCAACATTCCATGTATCATGCTCAAGTTATATGAAGGTAGATTTGGGGTCAAACCCTATAAGTAAGAACTTTCTTAGAATTAAGAGTAACAAAAAGTAGAATGGACTGCTAAATGAAAGATGTTTATTCCCCATCACTAGGCATTTTCTTTTCTTTTTGTTTAGTAAATGTTTATTGAATTGAATTCAATCTCTACTGCAAGGAGTCTGAAAGGGGCAAGGAACCATCTCAGTCATCAACACTTAATCTCCTTGCCAAGTAAAGAGACATGGCAGCTAAGAACAAAGCCACTTTAGGATATAAATTTACTTGCAAAACATGAAGGAGAGAGATAGACCATCATAAACAGTAAAACATCACAAAATAACAAAAAATCCTGCAGGAGAAAACAAACCTACAGAAAGGTTAGCATGGAACCCAACTAAATCAAATTATCCAGAGATCATTTATGGAAGAAACTAATAGAAAGGATTGAAAGAATAGATATGAAATGAAACATATCAGCTGTTTCTCTAGAGATACGTTCTCATGAGTGACAGTAGTAGAATCACCATATTTAGACTCTGATCACTTCATTACCCAAAGCACTATGTGAGGAACTGTTGTTATTGTTGCTGCTCTTCAAAAATGAAGGATGAATAACAACAATGTGAGGAACTAACAATAGCACTTAAGAAAAAGAAATAGGGAAGAGCCTGATACCTGATCAACTGCATATGGAAGAAATCCATAGTTGAGGATCCACATTTAAAGGCATTCAGGAATCAATTTCCAAGTCATCTTAAAGGGAGGGAAGAATAAGAGCAAACAGATCCTAGGCATCCATAGAATTTGGTGGTGATTCCTTCCCCCTAGGTGAAGGGAAAGATCAGTGGTAAAGAGTATCACTAGGCATTTTCTATCAGTTTGTATTTGCTAGGGATGCTATAGAGGAAAGACATGCATTGAATAAGGGTTGGACTGAACGAGGGCTCTTCCAGCGCTTGGGATTTCATGAGTCTGTGAGTCTCTATTTACTATTTGGCAAAGCAAAAATTGCCCACAATATCACACATTTAAAATGTGAATGAAATCCAATAGAAATGTGGGAACAGAAATAATTTAACATGTGCTGATGCACCATCTTACTTTATTATTGTTTATTTATGTAGAAAATGAGCTAATGAGCTGGAAAATGTTTTAAAACTTGCCTCATTTGGAGGATGGAGTGTTACCATCATTACCATCTGTGTGAGCTCCAAACTTGCAGTTCCCTTCCTATCCCTTCAGAGACTGTAGGGGGGAAACTATGACACAGGGAAATAAACACTGGCTCTGGAGTCAGGGGATGTGAGTTCAAACCTTGCCTTTAAAGTGTACTATTGTTGTAGTTGTTTCAGTCGTGATGGCTTCAAGGTTACTGAGGGGCACCAGGGGGCTGGCTGTCCAGGCCTTAAAGGCCTGTGGCCCTGCTCAGGTGGCCGCTTGCTCTATGGTGACCAGAGGAGGTATCCCTTCTGATGAGAAGCAGGCTACTGGCTTGGAGAGAGAGATTATGATGGCTGCAAGGGATGATTTGGATCCATACAATATCCTAGACCCACAGATAGCTCCAGGGATGGAGGAGGAACCCAAGCTGGTCCCTTCCATCACTGACAAGCAAGTAGTGGGCTGTATCTGTGAAGACGACAACAGTGCAGTCATCTGGTTCTGGCTTCACAAAGGCGAGACACAGCGTTGCCCTAACTGCAGACCCCATTACAAGCTGGTACTCACCAGTTTAGCCACTGAGCCCCTAGACTGATTTACTTGAGATGTGTTGTAATGTTTTTTTCCCTCCAATAAAAGACTAGCCATTTCC
The DNA here is from genome assembly GCF_900497805.2 of Vombatus ursinus. Classification (NCBI taxonomy): domain Eukaryota; kingdom Metazoa; phylum Chordata; class Mammalia; order Diprotodontia; family Vombatidae; genus Vombatus; species Vombatus ursinus. The sequence continues at coordinate 7,689,876 of NW_020940360.1, forward strand.
CTGGCTCTCCCATAATATAAAAAAAAATAATAATAAAGTGTACTATTAGTGTAATCTTGGGCAAATCACTTAATTTTCTTAGGCATCAGTTTACTTATCTGTAAAATGAGAGCATTGGTTTCTTCTAGCACTAAGGCTAATCTGTGCTCCACCCATCAAAAAAGAGCCCTATATTTTAAAAATGCTATACCATTGAGTGTTTTGTTCTGGCAGAAGAGATAAAGAAGAGACTCATTCAAACTAAAGCCCTCTGCCTACAAAGTCTACAGTCTTTACGTTGCATCATTTATCTGAATCTTAGGGGAAGGGGGAAGGGAAGACTGCACTTTTGCTTCCACTTCCCTGATGATTTATGAGACAGCAGGCCATTGTTCCTAGCCATATTTTACATTCTTTTGAGGACAGGAAGTATGTTGTGTATATACTATTTGTGTGTGTGTGTGTGTGTGTGTGTGTGTGTGTGTGTGTGTGTTGGGGAGAGAAGATCCGGATCTACCACCCAGGTATGTAAACACCATCTCTCAATGCAGATCAGCAATTCTTCCTTAACTAATAGGCATAGAGAGTTGTTTGGGGCACTGAGAGATTAAATACACTATGGTCACACAGATAGGATGTGTCAGAGGCAAGGCTTGAACCTACAGTCTTCATGACTCTCCATTCATTAGGTCCTGATATCTCTCATTAGCTCTCATACAGAACATGTTCTCAATTCATTTTTTGTTGATGAAGATAATAATAATGATATCTACAGGACAAGAGTGGGCACAAGTTAGAGAACAGTAATCACTGTGGACAGGGGATATACTTCTTTTCAATCAAGTGGAACAGGTGACATACTCTTCTTCAGAAGGAAGGAAAGAAAGAAGGAAGGAGGGAGAGAAGGAAGGAAGGAAGGAAGCAAGGAAGGAAGGAGGGAAGGAAGGAAGGAGGGAAGGAAGGAAGGAAGGAAGGAAGGAAGGAAGGAAGGAAGGAAGGAAGGAAGGAAGGAAGGAAGGAAGGAAGGAAGGAAAGAAGGGAAGAAGAAAGGAGAGGAGAGAAGGAAAGATGGAAGGAGGGAAAGAAGGAAAGAAGGAAGGGAGGAAAGAAGGAAAAATCTTTTAAGTGTCTACTATGTGTTTTGCACTCTGCTAGATATTTAACATGTATTATCTCATTTGATCCTCACAACAAAACTAGGAAGAGCTATTATTATCATCATCTTACAGTTGAGAAAATGGAGTCAGACAGAGATTCAGTGATTTGCCCAGGTTCACACAGCTAGTAAGAATCTGAGATCAGATTTGAACTCAAATCTTCTAGACTCCAGATCCAGTGTTCTAGCCACTGAGCCACCTAACTGCCTATATCAAACTCAGTACAAAACAGTGAAATGCTGCTAACTTAATAGCCTATCAATCAATAAGTAGTTATTATTTAGCAGGCATAGCATAAATAGAATATAAGAAGGACTGCTTTTTTTTTGTTTAAACATGTGATTTTATTGGTGCAGTGACTACCCAGGGAAGCAATTCATTCTACCAATGCAGAATGATACTCTCTAACATCATCTTAGAAAAATGACTAGGACATAGAAAGGTTTCCCAGAGCCACACAGCTAGTATGTATCAGAGGAAAGACTTGAACCCAGGTTTTCCTGTCTCCAAAGATGATTTTACTATCCATACCACTTGACCTCTTTATGGGAAGAGAGAGAGGAAAAATAAAGAAGTTCTAATATAAGTCAGTAGGAGAGAAGACTGTGTATCCCTTGAGAGTGACTTGAAAGAGGCTTCAGTGTAATGTGATAAAGAAAAATCAGCCCACATCACAAGGCTAGACTGGTATCCTTACTCAGCTTTTAAGTTGCCTCATTTATAAAACAGGGATGAAAAATCTGGTCTGGGTCCTAGGAATAATTACTAATAAAAATGGGTTGTTAAGCCCTGGGGTATGTAGCTGCACAGGATGACAAAATATGTCTGTGAATTCTTAGACCTGCATCTGAAGAAAAGTTTGCCCCCAGAGAAGCTGCCAGCCCTTGGACTCTTGAAGGGGCACGAGTCCCAAAGCCAGCAAGCCAGCTAGCTATGCTGGAAGCCAGAACTCCAGCTTCCCCACCCAACAATGCTTCCACTGTTTCTTTTGGAAGGAAATCCAACTGGTTTGCCATCAGAACGGGGGCTGTGCCTAGAGCTGTGTGTGAAAGGTTTTGCAAGTTAAAAGCAAAAGTAGAGGATCTAGGCTTTTTGACAGCTTTGTGAAGTGTGAAAAAAAATCATATTTCTCTGGTGCAGTTTTATGAGTTTTTGTCAGGAGTAAAAGGAAAGCTTTGCCTGCAAAAATGGAAAAAGGGTCATGAAAAATGACCTCAGAACTGGCAACCTGATTTGGGATTCACGAATTCTGAAATGGCTTTAAAATTTCCACATAGATTTTCAGTTTTCCTGTAAGGATGGAAAGGAACTCAAATCAGAAGCTCCCTTCTCCACTCCCTTTACTTCCATCCCTCAAGTTCCATTGACCCAAGGTGATTTGGGTGGACAAAACCCAAGACCAGGCCCATGAGTCAAAAGCCGGTAAAAAAGACTAACTGGCCATGGATGATTACTATAAATGGCTGGGTATTTGTAAGAAGTCAGCTATAAAGCACCAAGTTTGTGTGAAAAGAACATTTGGCATATAAAGAAAATGAAAGTATAAATTAAGGATTTAGTAGAGGTCCATCAAAAAGAAACTACATTTACAAATCCATAGATGGAGGGGATGGGGAGGTGGAATTAGAGGAAACTGTTTTATCATCACATATCTATCCCATTCCAATGTTTAATACCATGCTTTATGAAAGAAAATAAAACTTCTTTTTCTATTAGAAAGAAATGCTGGCAACTAAGAAGAAAATTTGTACATATATTTTAAAGAATCTGTATAATGATAAAAGATATATATATATATAGTATATGTAAATGAAGATGCACAAGTAATCTCTTTTTCTTTCTTTCTTTTCTTTTTTTTTTTTTGCAATTAGGGTTAAGTGACTTGCCCAGGGTCACACAGCTAGTGTCAAGTGTTTGATCTGAGGCCAGATTTGAACTCAGGTCCTCCTGACTTCAGGGCCGGTGCTGTATCCATGTAATCTCAATCTTCTAAGATACTTATTTAAAAAAAGCAACACATAGTCATGAAGACCCAAGTTCAAATCCTGCCTAGTTGTGTGACACTGGGAAAGTAATTTAAGCTCCCTGGGCACCAGTTTCAAAATCTATAAAATCAGTGGGTTGGACTTCATGGCCTTGAAGGTCACTCACAGCTCTCAATCTATCATCCAGTGATCCCATTTCTATTGCAATAACTTACTTCTCTATGTAAATGCCAACAGGTCTTCCTTCTAGGAAGCCATGTAACTGGGTAAAATGAATGTTTTCTTCTTCAATCAATCAAATGAGATAATATATGTAAAGTACTTTGCAAATCTATGTTTTATGCATTAGGGAGCGCTAGATAAATGTCACAGTGATTATCAGTCCTCATTTATCTTTATGAGGGAGCCCTGATGTAGAAATTACCTTCATGACAGTAAACAGGAAATTCACCTGTAACTTATAGTCTTAGAGTTGTCTGGGACACCAAGAGGGTAAGTGACTTGCTTGAGGTCACACAGCTAATATGTGTGAGAGGCAGCATTTGAACTCAGGTCTCCAAGGTTGACTGAACTGCTGACCATCATCATTGTCATAATCTACATAAGAGAGCCCCCACCAAACAATGAAATCAAAGCACTTACTTTCTAATCTACTGTGGTAACTATCTATCTATCTATTGATGGGGACTAGACATATGATTTAATTGGTATAGGAAATTCCTGGGTCATGAAATTCACTCTCCCAAAGCAAGTTGGCACTTTCTCTGTAACTTTTAGTCTGAGAGAGTTGTCTAGAATGCTATAAGGTTAGGTAACTTGGCAATGGTAACAGAGCCAGCTAGTATACATCAAAGGTAAGACTTGTATCCAAGGTCTTACTAGTTCTAGGGTCAGCTCTCTATCTATCTAGCCACTATACTCTATTTTTTTCACTTTGCAGTTTATGGTTTTAAAGAGTTGTCTGGGGCACTGACAAGTTATGTCTACTTGCCCAATGTCACACAATCAGTGTATTATCAGAACTGGAACCTGAACCAAGGTCTTTCTGACTGAGATCAAATTTCTATCCCCTAATCCACATTACCAATGATAATTCCATTCAGGAAATAACAAGGCAGTCAGAACTATCCCCACTGACAGAAACCACTGTCCAAAGTTGTTATTCTATTTGCTTACAATCACACTAAGATTATAAGTACCTAAGTTTTAATGCTCAAGTCAGTGCTCTATCCATTTAACTACTCTGCCTTTCAAATAAAAATCAAATCAAATGAACAGTATTTATGGAACACATACTATATTCAATACACTAAGACATTAACCTGGTAGAAATTCTTCATAGTTATATTGGGAATGGACCTCTCACCCACCCCCTTAAATTGAGAAGAAACTTAAATAAACTACTCATAGATCACAACAAATCTCATATATTCTTCTTCTTATGGCCTACCTATAACTCTTTATTTTGTCTGTCAAGGAACCAAACTTTAGGCAAAAACCAGTTCAGTCAATACTAACACCCAGACACCAAATTGTGGAGCTGTGGTTAACTGCTGGTTCAACAGGAAGAGGTGGGGCTCAAGGGCTGTTGGCAGTTAAAATAGCATTTCGCTGTTGAATAGTTCAACTCAACATTTGAAGTTTATGCAATTATATTTTCCTCTAAGAATTTAATTGGCATGGTTTATGACCTCTAACACTAAGCCCCAAAGGGCTGATTTCACAAGCTGGGTCATTACTTAGCCCCCAACCCACATCAGCAGGAATCTTAGACATGCCACTTCATTTTCCACCAGAGATTCTCCACATCCCTCACACAACCCTGAGGGTCCCTCATGTTTATACAGTTTAGTTGCTACCTCCAACATTGCTGCCTTTAATGTCCCAAACTAAAGACATTCACCACTATCCTAAAAGCTCAAGGAAACCAAAAGGAACTTGGGGGCTAATTAAAATAGTATGGCTAACTGCCTGCCTTTGAATCAACTGGATGAGTCCTTGAGAAGTGAGGTGAGACCCTCTACTTTTTCAACATTCTCTGTTTTTTCATCTCCCATTGGGAGGGTATGAAATGGAAAGAGAGAGAAGCAAAAAGAAGAGATTGAGAAAGAAAGGTGTTCCAAATGGGCTCTCTTAACACACTCTCCACTAAGAAAGCTCCTTGAAAATAAAATTTTCATTTCAATTATAACCCATGATTGTTGTTGGAATGCTTTATACCCCAGCCCCCAATACATAAGCATAATATTCCTTAGTGCCTCATTAGAGTAAACTAAGAAATAATCAGGGTGAGATGGTAGACCCTGGAGAGTTAAAATATGCTGCTTTGGAGAAGGACCCTTTACATCAGTCCAATAAAGAATGGAAGAACTTTAGGACCGGGTTTGGCAGGGTTTGATCTAACTGAGGGTAGGGTTGGTGATTATGATAGGTCATACTTACATAAAAGCACACTTTTGGTTCACAAAGTATTTTGAATCCCTTCCCATAGAGTATGATTCAGTGTAATGGGAAGAGCACCAGATTTTAAGTCAGAGGACCTGGGTTGGAATGCTGACTCTTCTATTTACTACCTGTGTGACCTTGGGCAAGTCATTTATCATTCTGGGCCTCAGTTTCTTTATCTTTTAAATGCTAGGGTAAGATTTGATGATTTCTAAAGTATCTTTCAAGTCTAAAAGTGTGCTCCTATGATTCCATTTGATCTTTGAAAGGAGAAGCTGTTTTGGTATAGTGGATAGAGAGTAAACCTTGAAGTCAAGAAGATCTAGGTTCAAAATCTATCTCTGAATGATACTGGAAGAGTCACTTAATCTCTTAGTGCCCCAGGAAACTCTTTAAGATGAGAAATTGTAAAATAGTTAAGAATCAGCATTAATAGGAGTTTGCCCACAGGGGAATACCCTATTCTGATGAAATGATGGATTCAGTACAAAACCAACATCATTAAGAGGTATTTGGTTCAAGTATTATGCTTATTTTGCAGATGAGTGAAGGTTGGTCTAGACCTAGGTTTTCTGACTCCACTATCCCATGTGCCTTTCCCATTGGCATGGTATGAGCTGGAATGAGAAAAAGGGCAAAAATAATAAGTCAGACTTACAGCTTCTGAATGACAACATTTGGCTAGCACTGACAAGATTCTAATACCATGCCTCCTTCCCAACACCCTCTCCCCACATGCCCCAGTTAAGTCAGGACAGAGCTTGAGAGAAAATGGATATGCTAGTTTTTGAGGAAAATTCAAGCCCCTCTTTTGGCTATTTTTGTGTTTTGGATGTGACTTACTTCATCCCAATCCAACCAATGGGATAAACTCTGGAAGAGAAACCCTTTGTTCTGGCATTTTTATAGCAAGAACAACACAGTCTATTAAAAGAAACTCAAGAGGTCAGGAGGGAAATTCCTAAGCTCTTCAATGATGAAATAATATAGACTTCCATATCTCTGGAAGGTATGGAAAAGTCCAAGATATATATGGCCCTAACAGCAGAAGGCAGCATCTGGTACATGCTGGGTGAGCAGCTTTCCCCAGCAGAGGGAGCTGAACACATTCTACCTGGTAATGGTTTTGCTCAATGGAGGGCAGTAATGCAGGCTGACCATCATCACAGATTACAGGATTTCAGTATTGGAGGAGACTTTGGTGGCCTGAAATCAGTCCAATTGGGACCTGAAAAGAATTCCCTCTTTACCAGAGAATTCATTTTTGGTGTCATGGACCCCTTTGGCAGTTCATTTAAATGTATGGACCCCCTCTTAGAATAATGTTTCTAAATGCATATGCAATGAAGATTTGAGGTATGCCTAGACTACCTAATATGGCATCTTCCATGTGGGTGACGCCATTTTAGATAATCTAGGAATTCACCAAATCTTCATTACACATAATATAGAATACAAATGATTAAAAGGGAAATTGATTATATTGAAATGCCATTATCAAAAATATTTTTACAAATATTTTCACAGATCCCAGGTTAAGAACTTTTGCTTATAACAAGTCCAAAAGTAGTTATCCAGATTTCTCTTAAAGGTCTCCAATGAGAATGTGATAGTTCTACCTTTGGCAAAGTATAAAACTATTGTCAGTGTTACATCAGCTGATAGCATTGCCAATTTGCAATTATTAACAGGTTATCTTTTTGGGTTTTTTAGAGCCAATATACTTGCTAGTGGGAGGATATTCTGGTCTATCTAACATCATTTTTCTAGGAAAGCATTCCAATGGAGAAGAGCCTAACATTCTAACAGTCTAACTCCCCCAGAATAACCAGGACCCCTCATGCTACAGGAATATCTGATGAAAGAGCTGCAGAAATACAAGATGAAATATTTCTCCCTGTGTACTTTTCAGGATTTTGTGCTAAGTGAAATATAAATGAAGCTTTTTGATTCTGTTTAATTGAATTCATCAAGTATTTATTAAGAGCATAAGATGTGCCAGGCATTGTGCTAGATGCTAGGGCTCCAAAGACAAAAATGAAATAGCCCTTGCTTGCTACAAACATATATTCTATTTCTTTCTTTGTATTTAGTTATTTGTATGGAATATAAGTTCCTTGAGGGTAAGGACTGTTTCATTTTCTTTTCTTCCTGTTCCTTGCATAGGACACAGCATGTAGTACATGCTTCATAAATGTTAGTTCAGTTGATGAAATCCTCTGAAAAATGGCTTTGTGTTGTTCAGTCATTTTTTTTGGTCATGTCCAACTCTTCATGACACCATTTTGGGTTTTTCTTGACAAAGAATGGTTTGCCATTTCCTTCTCCAGCTCATCTTTACAGATGAGGAAACTGAGGCAAACAGGGTTAAGTGATTTGTCCAGAGTCACACAGCTATCAAGTGTCTGAGGCCAGATTTGAACTTATGAAGATGAATCTTCCTGATTCCAGTCCTGGCATTCCACCTATTGTGCCACCTACCTGCCCGTGGAAAATTGCTTAAATACCCACATTCTACTGGATTCCAACTATTGATATCAAATCTGATTGGGAAATTTTTTATTAAAGCTATATACCTCTATTTCTCATGTTAAATTCAAATTCTTCTTGTCTTTCCACAACTCCTCCCGTTGTTTGATGCCATTCTACCTAATCAAGTTGATTTCTTGTTTAACAGGGAGCCTCCCTTCTGGTCAAGTCTGTCTCCACATTAGAGTCTGCAGAGTCCATGCTTGTTTCCGCTGCCCTCTCTGCCAACCCCCTTGTCGTTGCTTGCGCTACTTCCTGTCTTTGGCATATGTTGCCTAAGTCTGCTCATCCAAAGCCTAATCGATCTTTGAAGTCCAGCTCAAACAGCACTTCTTCCAGAATGCCTTTCGGATTACTACACCTGAAATTAATCTTGACCTCTGTAAACTTATTTAAGAAAAACACAAATAGTTGGCATCTGTGTAGCATTTTAAGGTTTGAAAGCACTTTGCATTCACTATGTCACTTGAACCTCAAAATAGCCTTGTGAAGTAGATACTATAGCACTTACTGTCTACTCTATACCACATCTTTGAGCACTTAAGTATATACAATAGTTCCTTGCTTTCTAATTGTTTCACATCTTAGTTTTGTCTTTCCAGTTTGGTTATAAGATTCCTGAGGGCAGACACTGTATTTTAAGTTCTTCTATGTATTCCACGTATATACCAGGTTAATAGACAATAGCTAATTAGAACAGAGCGCTAGACCTGGGGTTAGAAAGAACTGAGGCAAAAATCCATCCTCAGACATTTCCTAGGTGTTTGACCCTGGACAAGTCACTTGACCTCTGTCTGCCTCAGTTTCTTTCCTCATCTGTAAAATGAGGATAATAATAGCACCTTCCTCCTAGGGTTGTTGAGAGGCTGAAAGGAGATAATATATGTAATGCAATTTTCAAAGCTTAAAGCCTCAGATAAATGCTAGCTCTGTATTATATTATTGGGAAACTAGGTGGCACAGTGCTAGGCCTGGAGTCAGGAAAACTTGAATTCAAATCTGGCCTTAGACACTTACTAACTGTGTGATTCTGGGTAAGTCACTTAACTCTGCTTCAGTTTCTTCATATGTAAAATGAGCTGGGGAAGAAAATCTGGATACACTTCAGTATCTTTTCCAAGAAAACTCCAAATGGGGTCATGAAAAGTTGAACATGACCGAAAATGATTGAACAACAAAATTATATTATAATTAATTTCTTCACCTGTAAAATGAAGATAATAACTGCCCTGCCTTCCATGTGGGATTACTATAAGGGAAAATATGTGTGAAAATATGTTGTAACTATGAAGCACTATACAAGCATGACCTAGAACTAGAGTAGTTATTCAGTAAATATTTAATGACTAATTGGCTGAGGTAAGCATATTGGATAGATCTTAGAAGATAGAATAGGGACAATCTTTTCTTCTTTGTATTCAATTCATTGTCCATCTGCAGGGTCTATTCCACATAGGTATACTGACAGAATCAATCAGATGACTAGCTTCTCATCTGCACTTCATAGTCTAGACAATAGGCATGATTCCCTTGGTTAGTTTCTCCTGATATGGTAGAAAGAGCACTGGTTCCAGGGTCAAAGGATACAGGATCAAATCTCCCCTCTGATCCTTTTATCTTTTATGTACCTAGTGATACAAATGTTGTCTCTCCCACTACAATGTACCCTTGAGGGTAGGGAGAGTTGTTGTTTTCGTTTTGTTTTGTTTCGTTCTGTTTTGTTTTGCTTTGGCTCTTCCTCCCATCCCTTATTGCTTAGCCCAATGCCTTATTGTTGTTCCTTTGTTCAGGCATGTCTGACTCTTCATGACCCCAAGGATCATATCACATTAATGTCGTCTGTGGGATTTTCTTGGCGAAGATAGTGGAGTGGTTTGCCATTTCCTTCTCCAATGAATTAAGGCCAACAAAGGTGAAGTGATTTGCCCAGGGTCACATAGCTAGTAAGTGTCTGAGGCTGGATTTGAACTCAGGTCTTCCTGATTCCAGGTCCAGCACTTCACTGAGCCATCTAGCTGCTTCTATGCCCAATGCCTGGCATATAGTAAGTGCTTAATAATTCTTTATTTAGTGACTGACTCACTTTGAGCTCCCTGTGCCTGTTTCTTCATCTAAAGTGAAGAGGCTTATTGATGGTGTCTGAGATACTTTAATAGCTCCAAATATATGCTCTGTTTTCTAATGGTTAAAATCATCATTTTCCCTGTGGTAGTATTCAGGCAGAAGAATACTGTAGACCCAAGACTACATGGGGCGCGGTGGGGGGGGGGGTGAAGGAGCAGCATACAGGGGATAGGGATATAGTATTTATTGTTTCATTACGAGGACACAAGAGAATTTTTTCAAGCTAACATGACACCCCCTCAAAAAGTGAGATGACAATTCCGTGCAGTCCTTGGAGGACAAACTGAATAGGAATTCTTGTGGGCTGCAGGCTCTGTATTTTCATTGTTTATTTTGGTCTGTTGGGATAGCCTTGGCCTTAGAGAAAGATCAGGATTTTTTTTCCTCTTTCTTTGTTCTTCTTTTGATCTAGTTGTCTGGGGATCTCGTTTATGTAGTTATTATGGATTTCTCAGAGAGATAATATATTTATCTTCATCCTATAGTGGCACTAAATTTTCATCTGAAGTGATGCTTAGATTTATTTATTATTCTCAGTCTTTTTAGTCTACAGAGGAGAGACCATTAATACATGACATCTTTTCTTCTCCTCTTTTGATCAGGGACTTGATCTTTTTTTTTTTTTTAGTTTTCCTGTTTTTATTATATTGTCACATACATGTTTTCTATATGTGTGTATATGAACCCATATAAATACATACATATACATGAGAACAGTGTGGGATAGTGGATAGAAAATTGACTTGGGAGTGAGGAAGCCCTGAATTCAATCCTTGTCTTTGATACATACTGGCTGTGTGATCCTGATAAAATCACTTAGCTCTCAGCATCCCAGACAATGCTCTTTAAGACTATAGAACAGTTAGTTACTCATCTGTATTAATAGAGGGAGTTTCCTACAAAAGAAAATCTTAGAAATTGAATTCCTCACCCCCAAAAAGAAATTATGCTCCTACACATATGCATGTAGGTTTGTATAAACACACACACAGACAAGGTTTTAAAAAAAATAAATACCCTTTCCATTCTGGAAAATTAGCTCTCAACTCTCCATTCATCTCCCATCTAGAACTACCTTCTTTTTGATAAAAATTTGCCTTTCAAAAGAATCAACTCTTTGTAAAAACTCAAAGGTAACACCCCTATGAAACCAACGCTGAAGTGATTGTCTTCTTTTTATAACAAGAGGTTTCCCTCAAAAATTCATAAGTGACTCTCCTCATTCCTATTTCCCCCTTTCCCACTCCTCACCCCACCAAGTAATTCAGAAAGCAAATCTGATTTGACCAAAGAAAAAGAGAAAATAAATATCTATTCTTTGCTTCTGTTTCTCTCTAGTACTACAAATTTGTTCTTTATCTGAAAAAGCAGAATAGCTCTGGTGTTTTTGAAGAGATTAAAGCCTGGGGGGCTGGCTCAAGGGTGATCAAGGTGTCTAAATGTGATTAAGGTTCTGGCCTTATAACATGCAGAATAACCTATGTAATTATCTTCCCCTCAGCACTGCAGAAGAAAAAAAAAGTTTGAGCAACCATAATACATGCTAACTTAATCTTAGCCACAGAAAAATGTGTTTCTAATTTTCAAATTCGGCAATTTTTCAATAAAAGTTGTTGCACTTTGTCTGATCTATTCTCAAAATACGGAAGTGCTTGAAGCATGGCCACCTGCAATAACAGATTACTGTTCTCTAAAATATTGCTGTACACCTACAATGTGGAGGCGTAAAGCTCTGCTAAAAAAGAGCTTTGTTGTTTTTCCTAAAAGAAAGAAGCGATCCCAAAGTAAAGCTGGTTTTCAGCAGCCTCTCTGCTCCCAAATGTAACTGGCATCAAAGCCTAATGAAAACCTGTTTGCGGACACTGGATCTGATCCAAGGTACACTATTGGCATATTCAAGACCCCTTGGGACATGACTCATATAAAAAACACAAGGCTGTCATCAGATGGCTGGTGGCTCAAATAAATCAAATTTACTTTGAAAATTGAGGCATACCAAAATTTTATTAGGTGAAACTTTGGCATTTCTTATAGCCAACTTGCACATATATATTTTTATTACTTACAGCAGTTAAAAGGTATGCTACCAATCATATGCAAAGCAAGAAAAAATTGCAGAGTACATTTTTTTTTTACTGGGTGGCAGGAAAACTGCTTCACTCACCCCCTACCCCCTTTTTAAAGAGGAACTCCAAAAAATTTGCGAGGAATAGAAAGCAGTGAAAAATGGATTCTAGTGTTTGTTTAATTCACAAGTGTGGTGGGGGCAGATTTCATTTTGCATCCTCCATTTATCGGCCTCCTGATTGGTAATACTTGTACCCCAAAGTGATTTCTTGCTCACTAAAACTATCAACTACACCACACTTCATGTGATGATGACAGATAGTGTTTATAATATACATTTATGAGAAACAGACTTGACCATATTAAAGTCCTTGATGATCTAAAATGGATTAAACTTTAAGCTTCAAAGGTCTACTACTGCTTATATCCTAAGGCCTACATTAAGTTTAACTTCAAACTCTGGTAAAGTAAAAGTTCAGGCATCTTTTTCCTTTAGTGGGATGCTAGCAAATTCTTTTCTTTGTAGGATCATGGATTAGGAGCTGGGGTAGTCCTTAAAGGCCATCAAGTTCAACCCATTCCTTTTTACATATGAGGAAACTGAGGCCCAGGGAGGTTAAATGGCTTGCCTAAGATATTGCCTAAGATGAGGAGCTGTATTTAAAGCTAAGTCCTCTGACTCTGGGGCAGCTATATTGTGAAGTGGATAGTGTCCTGAGCCTGGAGTCAGGAAGACTCATCTTTCTGAGTTCAAATGTGGCCTCAGACACTTACTAGTTGTGTGACCTTAGGCAAGTCACTTAAAACTATTTGCCTCAGTTTCCTCATCTGTTAAATGAACTGGAGAAGGAAATGGCAACTACTTTAGTATCTTTTTCAAGAGAACTCCAAATGGGATCACAAAGAGTCAGACACAGCTAAAACAATTGAACAACAACAACCTCTGAGTCTAGAATCAGTTCTCTTTCCTATGTATATGCTATTGCTTTCAATTGAAGTCTAGCACCATCAGCATTTTTACATAAATAGGCATCAGATATAGGCATCCAGAAGCAGACATCTTGCTAAAAGAAAAGATGACTGGTACTAGAGCAAGGAGACCTGCATTCCACTCCCCTTTCTGATACTTAATTACTGATGTGACCTTGGCTAAGTTACTTAAACTCCCTGAGCCTCAGTTTCCTCATTTGTAAAATGAGGGGTTTGGATTAGATGGCTCCTGAGTTCTCCTACTAACTTTAGATCTATGATTTTATGATCTCATGATATTTGTACAAGTTAAGGTTCCTCTAAGGGCATATGTGTCCCATTTTGAATGTCGTAATTTGATCTAAAGTAGATTTTATATATATATATATTCTTTTTTAAAATATTGTATGACTTTACATTATAGGTGAGGAAATTATAATACCCACACAAACACATGCACACATATAATCAGAGATCTCTCTTTAAAGATTAACATGAGCAACTTTTAACATTTTTCTTTTTATTGGTTATAATCATTAGTTCTCAGTCTTACAAAATATGTTGTTGTTGAGTCATTTCAGTTGTGTCTGACTCTTCATGACCCTGTTTTAAGGTTTTTCAGGCAAAGATACTAGAGTGCTTTGCCATTTCCTTCTCCAGCTCATTTTACATATGAGGAACTGAAGCAATCAGAAGTTAAGTGATTTGCCTAGGGTCACACAGCTAGTATCTGAGACCAGATTTGAACTCAGGAAGATGAGTCTTCCTGGTTCCAAGTCCAGTGCTCTATTTATTGTGCCATTTAGTTGCCCTTCTATATATGAAAGTCTATTATTTGGAAGAAACAAAGACTTTCTAATTTCTTTATGTTTCTGGTAGTCTATTTTGATGACCAAATATATGCTAGGGTTATATCCAGATATGCCCAGAACAAATACAACCATTTTCACTGAATTAAGACCATGGTTCAAGCAATTCACTGTCAATTCAATCAATTAATTGTCTTTCCTGATACTGAGACAGAAATGACCAGTCAATTCAATCAAAATGGCGTCGTGTATTTGGCAGGGAGACCCAGGAGCAGAATTGTATCATGGAATCTTCAAATATGTATCATTGTGTGGGAGGATAGAAGCTATTTTCAATGATAAAAATTGTAATCTTTCTCGAAATTATATTATTATCATAGCGTCAAGATTGGAAAAGTAGAAAAGTGAAGTTACAGTAGGAATAATGACCTGGCATGTACTGGAGGGACTGGAAGTCATGATGAGTGCAAAGAATAGTTTTAGACTTAGGTAGAAATTTAATGGTGGGCAGCTAAATGGCTCAGTGGATAGAGTGCCAGGCCTGAAATCAAGAAGACTCACCTTCCTTCAAATCTGGTCTTAGATACTTCCTAGCAATGTGACCCTGGGCAAGCCACTTAACCCAGTTTGCCTCAGTTTCTTCATCCATAAAATGAGCTGGAAAAGGAAATGACAAACCACATCAGTATCGTTGCCAAGAAAACCTTAAATTGGGGTCAAAAAGAGTTGGACACAACTGAAACAACTAAACAACAAGAAGATTTAATGATAAGGCATTATAATCACGTATAAAATTTCAGAATTTTTGGTCATTTGAATAGGTGATGATCTAGGTTGTGATCATCTCTGTATGTGACTGAGGTTGAGTGGAGGTCATGGAATCTGAGGAGATTAAGAATGTAGGGTAGGGCATTTGAGGGAATGTCAATATGGATGTTGAATCCCCCCAATTTGAAGGCAGGGGTTGAGGAGGAGAGGAAGTTAATAAGCTAGGTATTGAACTCTTTGAGATATGAGAGAGAATGACCTGGGGACCAGTAGGCAAGAACCACCATGATCTGGATTGGGTGATAACTTTCTATAGATAGAATTTCAAAGGAAAGGATGCTGAGAGATGGTTGTAAACAGATAGTTTGGAAAGGGTAGTGGAGGGTAAGGAGTATTCTGACTCCCCCTCTGGACCAGTAAGACATGGGATATGAGAGAAAATGCAATTAGTGTTAGAGAAGGTAGACAGGGATGAAATGTCTTATGGGGTGAAGTCAGGTCTTTGGAAGAGCCATATATGGAAAGGAATATGAAAGGAAGAGGCCAAAACTGAAGGGAAGTTTGCCCATGTGGTTCCCTCCATTCCATGATCTAGCAAACATACCTCTCCCTCACTTCATTCCATATAGTTTAGGCATTTGCTGCATGTTCCAACTCTATTTTAGGTACTTATATAAAGAAACTAAGGTTGCCTAGGACCACATAATTAGTCTTTCATTGGCTGGGTAATTACCTGCATACGCAGGCACACAACACATACAAAATAGAGATATGCCTCTTTGCCACTGCTCAAAAATGTCCAGTGACTCAATATTGCTTAGAACAATGGGATCACAACTTTTTTGATCACATGCTCGTGTTAGCAAAAATTTTTGAGTGTGCACACCAATATGTGTACTTTTATTTACTTATAAATTGGTTGGTTGGTTGTTGTCCTTCATTCTTGAAGAGGACCAAAATGGCATCACTATGTTGGGGTCAAGATACAGTATGTCCAACTGTGACTGATCAGACCAATACTAGCTCAAAAGGCTCTACCATAGGTTGGCCTCAAATAGTCCACATGAACATTATTACATTAAAGTGCATTATATACTACTGATCTAAAATACAGCATATAGCAAAACATAGTAAACAGTGTAAATTATGTTTATACAAAAGAGAAATCAAATAAGAATGAATACAAACAAATTAATCACTTTTTAATTTTATTAATCCCACAAAATTATTTTGCTCTCTAAAATGATTAATAATGATATTTTCAGTGAGAGCAATGTGATTGAATATGCTTCATTTTTTTAATACCTGTTTATGTCCTAGGAGCAAAAATTGTTTGTTAGTAATTAATTTGTTAGTAAGTAATTATTTAAGTTAATTTCCTCTGTGTAGTTAACCAAGCAAAGCATTTCTTTTTTTTTCAAAAAACTTTAATATTGAAAAATATATAATATACTAATCAAATAAGAGTCAAAAGAATCAGGTAACAGAACAACTTTTCAGCAAGAGTTATACAATCTTGTGTGTAGCTATTCACCAGACCTAATGTAAAAATAACCAACAACAGGAAAGAAACTTGAGGAAAGGTGTTCAATTAGGAGACTACTGCCATAATCCAGGTGAATTGTGATGAGGTCCAAAACTAAGGTGATGACTGTGTGAGCAGTAAATATGTGATGGATGCTATAGCTATTATGGAGTCAGAAATGGCAAGATTGGCAACTGATTCAATATGTTGGATGAAGAAAGTGAGGAGTACAGAATAACACCAAGATTATGAACCTAGGAAACTGGAAAAATGGTGGTGTCTTCAACAGAAATAGAAAAATTCAGAATTAAATACTTTAGCATTTGTTCATTTATTTATGCAGAGTGGGTGGATAAGCTAAGCGTGGAGCAGAATTTTCCCGACTATACTTGTTCAGATGTTGCTGTGAGTGCTCAGATTGGGCTCCATTATAACTACCCTGAGGATCTGATGTCCAGTGCAGAATGGGGAAGGTTGGGAACTTAGTGGAGGGAGAGGACAGAGGAAGGAAGTGTTGTGAGATAATGGATGAAAGATAGGTATGGTTGTGTTGGAGATGAGACCCAGGATTGTGGAAAGGTTGGAATGAGACCCATCTTCTATCTCTGCATTCACACGTGTTCATTCCTTATAATGAACTCCTTCCTTATCTTTGTATCCTTTGTATCCTTGTAGTCCTTCAAGGCTCAACTGTTACCTCCTCTATGATGCCCTTCTTGAACCTCACCCCACCCCAACCCACCCCACCTCAGCCCTAGGAGCCAGTGTTCTGTTCCTATTCTATTTTCCTTGAACTCTACTTATTTGTGTATCCATTGTACCCCATTCCCAGTGGAATGTAGTCATCCTGAGAGCAGAAACTACTTAATTTTTGGTTTTGTTTTCCCCATGTCTAGCAAAGTAATTCACACATTGTAGACACTTAATACACATTTATTTAAATTTCATTTCATTTTGGAAAACAAAAACCAGTAGATCTCATTTGGAAAGAAGACTTACCCAAACATTTGCCTACTTCAAAAATAGCATCATTTTCAGAAACTGTTTAGTTATCCTGACTGGCTTTGAGGTGGGGGGCCAGAGTAAAGTTCTCTGTTCAACCTGGGACTTCAGCTCAATCATGAAGAAATGAAAATGTGATTTCTTCCCTGGATTTCCCAGAAGGAAGAAAGAAAAGAATTATTTCAAATTTTAGTTGTAGATATAATGGGGGACTGACCAATGAGAGCCCCATGCTTTTAAGTTCTTATAAGTATTTTCAGTGTGCTCTGCCTGACACACTCTCTGCCCTACCCCAAACAGATTTTAGATTATTTCCTATCTGTTTACTGTGTGCTTAAGAGGGGCCTTTTGATTGGCTATTGAATTAGAACTAAGTGTCTATATAAAAGGCACAAGCCAATCAAATCAATCTCTCTCTTTGGCTCTACTCTAATACAGAGGACACTCTGATAAAGAGGATATTACAAAATGTTATAATCCTCCAGGTGGGAAGAAAGGCCTTGGGCCCTTATCTCCCCAACTGGATCATGGTTCAAGACCTTATGGCCATCTTGTTGTTTCTGTCTCTGTTGTGACTATTCTTTCCTGCTCTTATGTGAAGGAGTGTTGGAGATAGCTATCATCTTTGTGAGCTATGAATGGTCATAGGAGCAAGCTTCTAGAGGTCCAGGAACTAGAGAATCTACTAGAGTTTGTTGGCAACAGCATCTAGTGAGTAGTAGAACAACACTAAATAACTATGTACAGTACTCAATCTGGCAACAGATGGATGCCACCATGTGTTTGGTGAGCAAGGGAGAAGTTTCATTCATCTGTTATTCTTCGTTCAGAAGTGAACTTGGTAATATGAATGTTTTATATGTTTAAACTTTGTGTTTGAGCCCACTCTATCTAGGGACTGAGGTAGTATAGAGGGGAGTGTACCTCATTTCAGGGAGTGATGTATTGGTACTTCTGTTTTTCCTACGTCTTTTCAGTAAATATCTATTTGTAAAAGCTCATTGATGTTAATTGGTCAAAGACATAATGGGGCTCTAATCACTGGGTCGATCAATGATGTAAAGGAGATATTAATTGTAACTTGTTACTGATATTGGAGAGAACATACTAGATTCAGTCTTCAATAGCATTAGAAAGAAACCCCCCAACCCCTCAAGGATTAACCTGAGGGTGGGATAGCCAGCCTAGCTCTGGCCATTTGACTTATCATCACATGTGGGACTTGGAATAAAGACTCCAAAAGTCTCTATGTGAACTACACAGATGTAAAGTTACATTCTTTTTCATGGGTGGAATGATTTTGATTTTATTTTCCTTATGAATATTGAATTTTAAAATAATATTAATCATATCTGAGGTTTTTATTTAGGGACTAGATTTTTTTTGTTGAAGAATAGGCTGAAATGTGCTTTAGTAAGTAAACATAACACAGTAGAGACAGAAATAAGATACCTTCCCAGGGAGGGGGTGTGGATTATGTGCTGTTTTGAGTGTCAGGGGACTGAGTTTGAATCTTTTCTTTGCCACTAAGCTGGGATATGATCCAGTTTCTCCTGCAAATAAAAACCTTTCCTGCCTTTAAAACTCTGGGCAAGTCACTTAGAAGGCTTAGTCAACAGGTAGCTAGAAATGAGGACTGAGACCTCTAGGATCATTTTGTGACTTAACTCACACCTAAAATTCAATTCAAATCTTGAAAATTCTCATTTCCTTGATCCACAAATTGGACAGTTTCTGAAACAATTATTTTCTCCCACCTTCCAGTTTTTCCTCTCACCAGTAAAACAACACCAAGGTCTCATATTGCCATAGATTTATGCATTTTGTGAAATGTACTTAGTAGCATAAATCTAAATTGTAATTGTCAAAAGAAATAATTGAATGTTACATAACTTCTACATTTTAGCCTCAGCTCTGCCATTCATTAGTTATGTGACCTTGTGCAAATAACACCACCTCACTGGGCCTTAGTTTCCTCATCTATAAAATGAGGGGTTTGTGGTATTTAAATGGTCTTTAAGGTCCCTTGAAACCTGAAAGACAACATGGAATAAGGCATGGATTGGTCAGTGAAATTAGTCAGAACTGGGCTCAACTCCTGCTTCAGACAATTATTGTTGTATGACCCTAAGCAAGTCATTAAATTCTTTGTGCTTTGAGAGGTTGGACTTTTCGGCCCCAAATGTCTCTTCCACCTTTAGATCTACAATCCTTTTCAGCTCTGAGTCATAATTCTAAATTACTTTTTTTTAATGAAGAAACACTCCTTTTTAAATTGCCTTTATTTGCTGTCTTTCGAATTAACTGTACTTCAGGATGAACTTTCCAGGCAATATTACCCAATGAATGCAGATCATTTTATGAAAGTGTTTGCTCTGTTACCTCCAGGTACTATGTATAGTATGCCTTCTAATCAACATGTAATGATGTTTCCTAATTCTATTTCTACATTGATAGGAATACCATATTTATAGTTACACAAACCAATACCAATTGATGATACCAATATCATCACTAATCAGCACAGTCAAAAAACAAGTTTATCATTGACTTTAATTGTTGTTCCCTTTATAACCCCACCCACCACCTCAATCTTCTTAGTGTCTTCAGAAGTCTCATTTATTAAAGGGTAAGGCATAGGGTACATATATAGTGATGTGACAATCCCTCTTCATTAAAATAGAACACTGGCAGAATCATTCTATTTTGCCAGTTTACCAATTTAAAAAATGTTCTTGTCTTGATGCAAGTAAAGTGGCCCTTATGTCAAGCTCTGTATGAGTCTATTCACAATTTATCTATAACTTTCAGTATTAGCGAGTTGCCTGAAGAACAGAAAGGTAAGGTGATTTGCTCATGCTTATAACATAACATAATGTAACATAACATAACATAGCATAGCATAACACAACACAACATATAATACAACATAACATAACATAACATGACATAACATAACATATAACATAACATAACATAACATAACATAACATAACATAACATAACATAACATAACATAACATAACATAACATAACATAACATATCTGAGGCAGGATGTGAATATAGATCTTCCTGTCTCCAATTTCAGCACTTTATCCACGATGATGAACTACTTCTCTATCTTCCGAATATTTTGCAAATGAGCTTCTCCTCTAAATTAGTGTTCTTATTAGCTGTTGTGTCTCTATGATTAGCACACCAGAGGTATGTGGCTTGAGGCAGTTCCTGGATTTGTTCATCAACTTGTTCCATTGGTTAAACTTCCTAAGAAATGGTAAGTGTTAGTCTTGACTTTTTTTCAATTCTGATTTTTCAGAATCAGTAACTTGTTTAAACAGTTCAGGTTAGAGCTACTGTAATTTCATGCAGAGTCTTCTCATCTTATTTTTCTTTCTCATTTGTTATTTACTTTTGGTATTTTTCCTAACCAATTGACAGTCTTGATTGAATTCTACAAGCAACTAATTTGGAAATGACTATTAAACTTGTGATTAGTCAGTTAACAAGCATTTATTAAGTGATCACACTGTTCCAGGAACTCTGGTAAATTCTGGGGATATAAATAAAGGCAAAACCCAGTCCTTGCCATCAAGGAAAATAATTCTAATGGAAGACTAGTTTCCTTTGAAGATAGTTATTTCTGAATCCTCCTGACCCTCTTCTTGTTTTGTTTTGTTTTGTTTTGTTTGTTTGTTTTTTGGCTAGGCAATGGGGTTAAGTGACTTGCCTAGGGTCAGTCACACAGCTAGTAAGGGTCAAGTGTCTGAGGCCACATTTGAAGTCAGGTCCTCCTGACTCCAGGGCCAGTGTTCTATCCACTGCACCACCTAGCTGCCCCCCTGACTCTCTTCTTGAAAAAAAAATCATGATGTGCTGGTGTGAGATTTCTGAGTCATCACTAAGCCTTTGAACTTTGTCATTTCTTGATTCTGAATCTTATTTTCTAACACCCTTTTGACCATCCTCTTCTATGTTCAGTTTTGCGTTGAAGTCACAGGGTGTCATCATCTAAGTTCAGGGGATCTTGTCCAATTAATCAGAGACTTTTTTCCACATCTTTTTTACTTTCCAATTGGATAGAGCAGAGTAGAGGCTCTTGAGAAAGGAAAAGAGGAGGTTAGATTTGGTATGATGGAAAATAGGAAGCTACTACTATAAGTTTTTTGGAACAGAAAAATGACAAGATAAATTGAGAATAACAGATTGCACAAGGTGCAGTTATAGTGACAGTGGCTTATTGGCTCATGTTCATTCTCAGCACTGCCAAATGAAGTGAACAAAAGACTCATGACATGTCCCACCTAATTTTGTAATGCACTATGTGAAGAAATTGATATCTGGACATTTAAGAAGATGATATTGGTAAGGGCAGATGGATCCAGCAAAATGCAAGGAGGAGAAATCTGTACTGGAGGTGATACAATTTCAAAGTCCATCTCTATACCATTTCACCATACTTGTACTGAACTCCCTTTCAAAATATGTATTTTCTTCTCCTATTAGAATGTAAGCTCTTTGAGGAAAAGGACTTTCTTGCTTCTTGTCTTTATATCCCCAGTTAGCACAGTGCCTGGCATATACCAAGCACCTAATAAATACTTTTTCATTCATTCATGAAAGAGTGTTTACAAAAGATCTGAAAAGAATGGAAAAGCTTACAGTGTTGCTGCTATTCAGTTATTTCAGTCATGTCCGACTCTCTGTGACCTCATTTTGGGATTTTCTTGGCAAAGATACTGGTGTGATTTGCCATTTCCTTCTCCAGCTCGTTTTTACAGATGAGGAACTGAGGCAGATAGATATTATGTGACTTGCCCCGGATCACACAGCTATTGTCTAAGGACAAATTTGAATTCAGGAAGATGAGTCTTCCTGATTCCAAGTCCAGTGCTCTATCTACTTCACTACCTCGCTGCCCTAATTTACTTTAAAAAAAGGTAACTGAGAAGACATCAAAAACTACTGTCCTTGGGGGCAGCTAGGTGGCACAGAGGATAGAGCACAGGCCCTGAAGTCAGGAGGACCTTAGTTCAAATCCGGCCTCAGACCAAACACTTGACACTTACTAGCTGTGTGACCCTGGGCAAGTCACTTAACCCCAATTGCCTAAAAAACAAACAAACAAAAAAAAACTACTATCCTACATGCCTGCTTTCTCATCTCTATAACATCTTTATGAAATTGGTCTCTATATGAATTGAGGATATTCTTAATGTCAGTAGGAAAAGAGAAGAGACTAAGTAAAAGATAAGGCCTTTCTGGCTGCTTGATTGAGAAGTGTTAAAGATAAAAGACTCTTCTATGTCCATTGTTTATTGGCAGCTGGATACTGAATTAGATAGAGAGGTAGACTTAGATTCAGAAAGATTTTAGTTCAATTTCAGCTTCCATTTGAATTTCTTCAACCTCTATCTGCCCCAGTTTCCTTATCTGTAAAATGGGGATAAGGACAGCACCTACTTTAAAAGGTTGTTGTGAGGATTAAATCAGTTAGCATATAGAAAGTACTCTGTAAATCTTAAAAGCATGCTATAAATGCTAGCTATTATTGTTATTGTTATTAATTATTATTATTGTTCTTTTTTAAAATCCTATGGCTAATTAAAACAACTTGCTTCCTTGGAGCCTTTTCTCAACAAAGATATATACATGTTAAAAACATGCAAATCTCTATGTCAAATGCAACTATAGAAATGACCTTATTCAGTGATCTCCTGAATGTTAATATTAGGTGTGGTATAAAACAGTGAGACATATGTTCACTTAAAGTATTCACTCATCTTGGAACAGTCTAAACAAAAGGCTTCCCTGTATATATGTATTGTTGTTCCTCCCTCATTCTCCAAGAGGATCATTGACATCAGGAGGGTGATGTCTTGACATGCAAGTGAATTGAATTGGATTTAAGTGAGGCAGAGCTATGCGAAGTCATCAACCTCACTCTCTCCTCCTCAGTCATCGGAGTTCAGTGGTAAGACATAGGTCAAGATGACTAGTGATGGCCCCAGATGCAGTGAGAGACCATAGCCTTTTTAAGCTAAAGTCATATATGAATGTTTATATATTTATATACATATACATGCATATGTATACATGTAGATGGAACTATACCTGGAAAAGATTGACAGTCTGAGTGATAATATTGCTATAACCGGGGCAATAGGGAGATACTAAATTCAAAAGAACCAGAGGAAGGCCTCCATGCAATTGGGTCAATTCTTTATGGAAGACTTGTGAAAAGACATAGGCAGCAATCATGTAGAATGAGAAAGCATGGAGAGGCTATGTTGGTTCTATCAAAGTTGGGTGTAAAATTACAGGCCCTTAGCTATGGGACCCAGAAGCACTATGCAGATTCACAAGGACACAGCTTAAGGAGGTTGACTGGAGAGAGAGAGAGAGAAAGAGAGGGAGAGAGAGGAACAAATCAAAGTATGCTAAATGTCATTACTGTAAAACTAATACCAACTTTCTCCATCTACTTCCTTTGCCAGATTCCCAGAAAAAAAGAAAAAAATGGACTAGAACTAGCATTGCAACTTATTATATATAATATATATAATATATATATACATTATTGAACTAGAACTATAGTATTGCAAGGTTAGCATAAAATATCATTTTCCCATGAAACAGAACTCAGCATATAATGTTTTCAATAAATGAGTTATACGTGAATTCCTTTTCAGACTTTGACTCTTCTTTTTCTCTCCCATAAACCAGCTGGGGAGTAAATAATTTTTTAACCATTTTAACCATTTAACCATTAAAACCTCAAGCACAGTAACTGAAAAACAGAAATGTTGCTGCATTAATTCTCACAAAATAAAAAAAAGTAAATTAAACAAATATTTATTTAATAACCACTATGTGTCATGCATTATACTGGGTGCTGGAGATACACACGCATACACATATACACACCATACACAGACAAACACATCCACACACACCCCGAAACACACACCCATACAAACATACCCCACATATACACAGAGAGAAAAGCATGTTTTTAATTTTTTTTATGAGGGAGTTTACTTTCTGATATTGTACAAGGTAAAATAAAACAAGGGAAATGTATTTTTGTACGTGAGAAATTATCTCATAGATAGAATGCTGTGAAATAATTTGAGGAAGGAGAGATCAGAAGATGACATCTGAGTTGGGCCAGAAAGAAAGACAAGAATTCTGCACATGGAGATGAAATCTCCCATTCCATGCAATGGGAATAGGCCTATATACCTAAGGATGAAATTGGCTAGTAGTCCAGTATGGTTAGAAGGTAGTGCCTGTAGGAGAATAAAGTGTAATGGAGTTGGAAAAATGACTAGTCTCAGATTGAGGAAGAATTTAAATATGAGATAAGGGAATTTTATTTTATACTAGAGGAAATAAGGAGCCTCTTAAGATTTTTTAGTAGGAGAGTGGTATAATCATATTTATGCATTAGGGAGATGATTTGGAAATTTGTTGAAGGATAGATTGAAAAAGATAAAGATAAGAAGGAGGACATGTGGCTAGGAGGTTAAAGTAGTAGCCCTGATAAGAGCCAATGCAGGTTTAAACTAGCAGAGTGGTCATTGAGAATGATTGTTGAAACAGAATCTACAAGACTTGGCAAGATTAGATGGCTGTCATAAAGGATGGTAGCCATCTCTAGGGTTGGGGGAAAGAAATTTACATAACTTTATATTATATTTGAAAGGAATAGCAAGTTGTACATAATAGATTTGCAATTTCATGTGCAATCATCTTTTTAAAAATTATACTATGTTATGGAAATGCTTGTTTTATTCCATAAATTAAAAATAAAATAAGTAATTTTTTTTAGAAAGGAGAAGGAATGCTGCAAGATTTCAAGGCTAGGCAAACTAGAAGGAGAGTAATAATGACAACAGAAATTGTTAAAAAGGAAGGAGAGATTTGGGAGAGAATGTAACGAATTCAGTTTGGCACATGTTATAATTGAGATACCAATGGGTCAGCCAGGTGGAGATGCCTAGTAGGCAGTTGGAAATGCAGTCCTGGAACTTAGAGGAGAGATTAGGGCTGAATATATAAATCTGGGAATGATCCACTTACAGGTAATAATTGCAACCATGGTTGCAATGGATTAGCAAGGGAGAGTGTAGGGGGAAAGGATCAGATAGAACTTAAGCATGGAGGATATCCATACTTAAAGAGTGGGAGAAGGAAATGAAACCAGTGAAATAAAACAAAGATGATTGAAAGAAAAACCAAGAAAAAAATTAGTGTCACAGAAGCTAAAGAGGAGACGTAATCAAAAAAGGGGTAGTCAGTAGCATCAAAGGAAGCAGAAATGTTCAGAAGGATGAGGACCACTGAATTTGTCAGTGAGTGATTTTGGTGTTAATGATGCTCTCTTTTGTATAGACATAGTCAGTATCTGGAAACAGATACATTGATTTATTTTAGGATTTTTTTTTTCAAAGGGGGATGCTTTTCCTGGAAACTTTTTTGCAAGTGTAATTAAATCTTTATAGAGTGTCAGTTTTGTACCTCCCCAAAAGCTAATAACAGTTTCTTAAGTACCTAACAAAAGATGAGCACAGCACTGGCCTAGACAGAAAACTTCAGAAACATTCACAATGGTCAGAAATCTATAGGAATCCATACATCTAAGTTAGTAATATAGGCATTTTCCTCCCTGTAAGAAAGATCCCCAGAAATTTTCCTTCAGAATCTTTCTTCATCTGCCTGAGACTATGGTCTTCACGATCATTTTGGCATCTTTCTGTGTGTTAGGGCTACAGAGAATTTCTCATCCTGAAGAAGATAGTCTGAAAACATAAATTTGACAGGAAGTTTAACTTGGTATTAAATTAACTCTGAAGAAAATTTCAGCTTGTGTTTCCATAGGAAAACAGCAGGGAGGGGAATTGGACAAGGTGACTGCCAGGTCATATATGCCCAGACTACAGGGAGAGAAATTTTGAGGTGGCCAATCCTGTCAGCCAATCCTGGCTCATATTTACATAGTTCTTTAGAAAAAGCTTTCCAGACAGGAATCCTAAGAGGTAGAAAAAATAGGAATCATTATGTCTCTTTTACAGAGGTAGCAATCGGTCTGAGCTCACTCTACCAGAGAGGACAACTACATCTTCCCCTCAAGATTATAGGGGTACTCTTGAGGGGCTTGAGGTGTCTTCCTGTAATGCTAATGGCTCTAGCCCCCATTCCAATATATTCTTCCCAGTATTAACTGCCAGTGAATATCAACCCAATTCCATTTAACCAATTAATATCAATTAGCTTTTGCAAAGGTATATTTACTTCAGCACAAGTTCCCTTGTGCAACTCTCTCTTTGGTGCTATATTCTCCTCTACACTACCTCAGTCCCTGGGGAAGGTAGACTATTACAATGTAATTTTTCTCCCTTCTTCCTTTTTTCTTTTCTTTCTTTCTTTCATTCTTTCTTTCTTTCTTCCCTTCCTTCCTTCCTTCTTTCTTTCTTTTTTTCTTTCTCTCTTTCTTTCTTTTTTCTCTTTCTTTTTTTCCCTTTCTTTCTCTCTCCCTTTCTTTCTTTCCTTCCCCTATCTCACCCAGACTGGATATGCAGGAGTTACTCATGGACCTGATGCCGCCCTGATCCACATGGAAGCTTTCACTTGCTCCATCTCCAACCTCATCTAGTTAACTCCTCCTCAAGTGTTCTAATGGTTTACCATAATGGCAGTGGCAAACTTAGTGTGAATACTCAATTATCTTATCCCACTGCAGCTCAAACTCCTGAATTCAAGAGATCTGTTATCCTTAGCCTGCCTGGTAGCAGGGATTATAGGCATGCACCACCACACCCAACTTTTAGCACAGTTTCTACAGCACTGATTTTACCAAGCTCATATGGAAAAGCAGCATAGCTGCTAGATTAGTTAAGTCCTACCCACCACTGGACTGGGTCCTAAAGGTTCTTCCTTAGCATCTCAATGTTTAAAAGACAGTATGAGCCATATGCCTAGGTCCCCTAGTAGTTTGCTTTCCTGATCTTTCAAAGCTCAGTAGGTCCTAGCCATCTCCACTCTTCTTCATCTAAAATAAGAAAGGTCAGTTGTAAAGAGGCAAAGATCAGAGGCTCATATTCACAGGCCATATGTTGGGCTCAGATTGGGAGGGTCCAAAGTCCCTTCCCTCACATCATTATCCCTTCCATGGAATGTAGCCAGGCAGGAAAAAGCCAGACCAAAGGCCAGGCCCTGGCTGACTAATCCCTTTTGAATGTTCCACAGTTCCAGTTACACAGGCAATGAAAAAGGCTTAGTTTAACCATGTGCTTAGTGGACCAGAATCATTTACAGAATGTCTGTGAATGCTCCAAAGTCCATGTGGAGACTGTATTAGCCAAACATTCTGCACATACTCATAAGGACTGTTCAGTTCCCGTGCTACACAGATAATAATAACAATTCATCATAAGGTTACGAATCACTTTCCTATAAAACCATGAGACACTGAGAATTTGGCATTTTATTTCTTTTTTTGTAAAAAAGGGAAATTGTGTTGCAGAAAGTAAAGAATCAAGGGTCTACAATGTGCCAGGCATTGTGCTAAGCATTTTAAAAAAATGTTATCTCATTTGATCCTTTTACAACAACAGTTTGATGTAGGTGCTATTACTATCTCCAATTTTCGGGTGAGGGAACTGAGGCTGACAGAGATTAAGTAATTTGCCCAGGGTCACACAGCTAGCAAGTGTCTGAGACTGGATTTGAACTCAGAACTTCCTGACTCCAGGTCCAGTGCTCTCTCTACTGGGCCACTTAGCTTATAGCTGCATTCAGATGTAGAACAATGTCCCTCCAGATGAATTTATGAGGCAGCCAAGTAGCCCAGTGGATAGAGTGCTGGGCTTAGAGTTATTGTTGTTGCTGCTATTAGTGTTTTTGAGTCATCCAGACATGTTCAACTCTTTGTCAGACCATACTGTTCATGGGGCTTTCTTGGCAATGATGCTGGAGTGGTTTGCCATTTCTTTCTCCAGTGGATTAAGGCAAAGAGAGGTTAATTGACTTGCCCAGGATCACACAGCTAGTGTTGGAAGTTGGATTTGAACTCAAGTCTTCTTGACTCTTTCCACTTAGCCACCTAGTTGCCTCCTGAGCTCAAATCTACCTTCAGACACTTACTAGCTGTGTAATCCTGAGCAAGTCACTTAACCTATCTGTGCCTCAGTTTTCTCACCTGTAAAATGGGAGTAATAATGGCAACTGGTCCAAATGGTTGCTGTGAGGATAAAAGGAGGTGATACTTGCAAAGTGCTTTGTAAACCTTAAAGTACCTTAGAAACACTATTATTATTTACCAGTGAAAATTAGCTGACATTTTTTATGTGGGTAAAACAGGGAACTGAGTCAGCTGACCTGGGCTCTGAAGACAGGAAGAGACTCCTAGAGGGAATGGCTAAATTAATGGCAGGCAGCATGGCAGTGGAAAGAGCACTGGCTCTTGAGTCAGAGGATAGTGGTTCAAATCCTGCCTCAGATTCTATCTTTGTGATGTTAGCCTCTAGTGCCTCAGTTTCCTTATCTGTAAAAAAAACAGGGTTGGACTACATGGCCTGTGAGATCCCTTCTGGCTCAAATCTATAATCCTATCATCCAGTTTCAGGGATTGCTTAGCTCACAAGCCATGCAAAAGCAGGTGGTGGGCAGGATTTTGTCACGCACTCTGACATAGGTTTGCTGACCCTCTGATTTAGGTTAATTGAGATAGAGAGGACCAGCTCTTGCACTTATGTTCCCTGGTTTGCCCTCCAGACTGCCTCAACTACATCCTGCAAAGTCAGTAACATGCTAACCATCCACAACTGAAACAACTGAGGGAGAGAAACCAAATATCTAACAGGTGGAAAAAACACATAACCTCAGGAGAATTCCCATCCTGATTGAGGACTGGCCAAAGTGGAAGGGGTAAGACTCCCCACCAGCTGCTCTGAGCATTGTCTTTCCTGACAAGGAATGCTGTTTAGCATGGGAATGCATGCTCAAGGGAACTGGGTAATACTCTGTCATTGAACCACAGGACAGGGACCAGCCTTTGTGACCTTTGGTAACTCACCCTTCCCCCCCTTTTTTAAATAAGGGAGCTGGACTAGATTCAGTTCAATAAACATTTATTAGGGTTAAGACACACAAAGATTGAAATAAGGCAGTTGAAATCCTCAAGAAGATTTCTGTAGTTTGAAAGTGGGGATAAAATGTATGTGCACATGATTATGAATGAAGTGTGGGGTTAGCTTTTGATTAGGCAGATCAAAGAAAGATTCATGGAAGAGGTGGCACCTTAGCTAGGTCTTGAAAAACATCAAGAGGCAGAGAACTAGGGTTCATCTTAGGTATAAGAGACATCATAAGCAAATGTCCAGTGGCTGGAGAGAAATAGGACAATTCATCCAGTTTGAATGGACCCTCGAATGCATGTTAGGATTTTTAAAAAAAAGTCTAGAAAGATAAGTTTGCTCTGAACTGTGTCTTAAATGCCAAGCTAGGGAGTTTGTATTTTCTCCTTTAGGCACTGGGGAGCTACTGAAGATTTTTTAACAGAAGTTTGATATGCTCAGACCTGCGCATTGGGATCATGGCCAAAACTGGTGTGGAGGCAGTGAGAACAGAAAGGAGGACCAGAGAGTAAAGAGATATTATGGAGTAGAATAGGCAAGATTTGATAACTAATTGTATGTGAGCTGAGCAGCAGAGAAGAAGAAAGGGGAGAATTAGAGGCAACTCCTAGGTTATAAAATTCAAAAAAGAGTGGTACCATCAACAGAAATTGGGGATTTAGGAGAAAGGGTATGTTTGGGGTGGAAATGATGAGTTTAGTTTTGTATATGCTGTGTTTCAAGTACTGGAAAGACATCAGAGTGAAGATGATGTCCACTAGGTGAATGGAAATACCAGAAATAATATGGGGTGATTACTGAAGTCCTATGAGAAAGTAATACCAGTTTCAAGGAGGAAGAGGACTGAGGAGAGGTCATTAGATTTGTCTATTGGGAGAGAGTTCATTGGTGACCTTGGAGGGAGCAGTTTAAAGAGAGTGTTAGGCATAGAAGACAGATTGCAGGAGGTTGAAGAGTGAGTGGGTTATAAACAAACTGAGGTAGTGAGTGTAAATTATTTTTTTTCTGGAATTTTAGCAATGGAAGGGAGGAGACACAGAGACAGAGAGACAGAGATAGAGACAGAGAGACATCCAGAGACATCCAGAGATACACAGAGACAGAGACAGAAAGAGACAGAGAATAATAGCTTAAAAGGGTAGCAGAATTTTTTTTTGAAATAATTTTTTAGGATAGATAATGCCTGAACATACTTGTTGGAAGGAAATAATGATGACAGCTAATATTTATTTAGTGCTTTAATGTTTGCAAAGTATTTTACATATATTCATACATTATCCTGTTTGATCTTCATAACAGTCCTGTGAGGTAGATGCTTTTATAATCTCCATTTCACAGATAAAGAAATTGAAGCTGAGAAAGTTTATTTTTATTTTGTTTTGGTACTGAGAAAGTTTAAATGACTTTCCAGGGGTCAATCAGTTAATCAATCTGAGATATGTTTCAAACTCAGGTCTTCCTGATTCTAAGTAAATCCAATGTTCTATCCACAATGCCACCTAGCTGCCCAGGAAAGAATGAGGAGAGGTCCTTAGACTCTGTCTGAATCTTCCCTTTGCATTGATCTTTCTGTCCTTTGTGTCATGGTCTCTTGGGTCGCAGTCCTACGAGGTAGACCCTTAAGATATGGTCCTATGTGTGTCTCTATATCCTCATTTCCAACAGTCATTTGAATATAGTAGCTTCTTAATAAATAATTGTTGAGCTCAATTGAATATGAGAACATGAGTGGAGACGATCACCAGATCAAAATCCTGGAAGAGGGCATGGAATTAAGGCTACAGGTCTTTTAATGGGGTGTATTTGGAACTGTTTACACACCTGCATACCACACTGAAAGCTGAATGTTCTCACCTTCTTGGTATAGACATTACACACCCAGGAAAGGTTACAAGTTTGACAATAGAGCAATAAATGATCTTTGTTACCAAGAAAGGTTAATAGTTCTTAGAATGCCTCTAAAGCAAGGGTTCTTAAAATATTTTTTGTCATAGACCCCTTTGTCAGTCTAATGAAGCCTATGGACCCCTTTGCAGAATCATGTCTTTATATGCACAAAATAAAACATGCTATTACAAAGGAAATCAATTATATCAAAATATAGTTTTCACAACATTTAAAAACAAGTTCATAGACTCGAGGTTAAGAACTTCTGCTCTATGGAGATGAGGTCTTGGTTTTGGGGAGTGGAAGCCTTGACCTTTCTACTTTTTCCCAGCCTGAATTCTCAGGTTGAGACAAGGTGTCATACACATATACATACATACATAGTATGTGTTCTCCTTTGGCTATTTTATCATTTGAAACTAGAGAGAAAGAAGAGAGGATAAGAAAAGATATGGAGAGGTATTTAGAGGCTTTAAGAGAGGAGATAAATGATTTTGTGATTGCTAATCTCTTTTTGTTGTAATATCCTATTACTCTATTATTCTGTGGACTGTTTAGGTAGGGGAATGAACAAGACATTCTCTCTCTCTCTCTCTCTCTCTCTCTCTCTCTCTCTCTCCCTCTCTCTCTCTCTCTCCTCTGTCTCTCTTTTTCTCCTTCTCACACTTTAAAGTCCAAGAAAGTATAAACTAATCATAGATAGGGTTACTGACACAAAATGCTTAATGAAACCTGTGACTTTTTTTTCTTTAAAGTAATGAGAGATAAGGACATCATTTAATTAAATTCAGCAAGCATTCATTAGGTGCTTACTATGTGCCAGGTACTGGGCTAGGCATTTGGGAAATTAAGACTGAATTATAACAACATATGTAAAATGAGACTCTCAGGGCCCTCTAGGATCTTACATTCTACTTTGGCTGGATTAGAGGAGACATCACAGGATGTCATAGGACATGCATTACATCTCAAGAGTGTTAAATCCACAATGAGGTAGCCTTTTTGTGCCCTTGGGTGACCAGGAAGCTACACCAATACAGTCAGGGGCTATCAGGAAGTTGTATCAAGGGAGGCACAACTTTGAGTCTTGCCTCACCCAATCCAATCAAGTGCTAGGTTTCTTGCATTTTAGGCAAAATCTAGACTAATTTATGTTGTGGGGATGGGGATGAACATTAACATATATTGATTCCTATCATATATACTCCATTCCACATCTGCTGCTCTGTTTGATTTCAACTCCAAGGAACAAGATGTCCCTCTCAGATTAAGCTCATGTCTATTATCATGAAGGTACTGTTAACTTAAGCATTGACTGATAGCACCTCTCTTAGCTTCGTCTTCCCTCAAATTGGAGGGCTGGAGAGTAAAGGACCAAAATCCTTCCAATGTCAGAAACTGGAGCTTTTGGCTCACTCCACTCTGTCTGCTGCTCTGCCTAGTTTTAACCTCACAAGACACCCCTGCCCCAGATACCTCTTTGTTTCCCCCTTCTCTTTTTTCTACCTCTTTTTGTATATAGTCTTCCCACCCTCATTAGATCTCAAGCTCCTTGAGGGAAGGAACTTTCTTTCTTTTTATTAATCATATCCCCAACACTTAGTACAGTGTCTAGCACATAATAGACACTTAATAAATGTTTATTGGATTGGATCAAACATTTTTATCCCTCTCTAGAATCACAAGCAAATGGATTTACTCTCTATCAACAAGAAGAGTCTTAGCTTAATGGGCTTTGGGACTGGCATTACATACAAAATAAATACAGAGTAGTTTCATGAGGTAAGAAGAATGGGAAATCAGGAAAGTCCTCTTGAGAAAATAGCACTGAAGGGAGCTAGGGGTTTCCAAGAACCATAGGTGAGGAGAGGAAACATTCCAGGAATGGGGTGCAGCCTATGCAAAGGCATAGGGATGGCAGGAAGTGTAATGTTGTTCATGGAGAAAAGAAAATACTGTGTGACCCTGGGGAAGTCACTTAACCTTGATTGCCTCCCCTCCCCCCCTCCAAAAAAAGGAAATAGCCCAATTTGGGTGGTACATGGAATGCATAAAGTAGAAAAATGCATAATCATCCTGGAAAGATTGGTTGGGGCCAAATTAGGAGAGGATTTAAATGCCAAGAAGAGGTTTATATGTTATCCTGGAGGGAGCAGTACCTGGAAGCTTCTCCAACTGGTAAGTGACATGGTCAGAGAAACGTGAGTGGTAACCAAGAATTAAGAATATGACAGCATGAGAAAATTTATTACTCAAGTTATCTCTAATGGCACAGATTTAAATAAAACAAATGTTTCCAAAGGTAGCAAAACGCCTCAGAAGACTTTAATAGGTGAGTTCAGGTACCCTAGTAATTATTATTGCTCCTTCCATTCTCAGATGATCTTGTAACTCTTTATTAGTATAAATGCTGCATGGTACCAAGAGAAAGGAAGCTCTCTTCTGACAAAGATTTTGTTTTTATGTCTGTTTCTTTCACACCTTGTGGAGGATCTTACACACAGGTGGTACTTAATAAATGCATGTTGAATGAATGTATGACAGGAAGATATTTTGGATTAGCAATCAGTAACCTTTGAGTTTGCTTATAGGAAACTGTCAAATGATTCACGATGTAAAGAGGTCAGGAGAACACAGATGGGTTTCCACCACAGAGTGTGTGCAGCTCATCTTTGACTTTGATCAGACACTGGACACAGCTCGATTTGCAGGGGTTTAGGTATTCAGGCAGGGCTTAAAAGCTTCACTTTTCTGGGGAACGTATGAGAACAAAAGAAGCAAAGATACTCTTAAAATAACATACTACAATAAACCACCATTTCAATTCAGTTCCTATTTTGAATGGGTGATATAGATCAGATTTTTTTTTTTGCTAGCTGTAAAACAAAGAATCTTTTGAAAAAAACTTCTCTCTCCCTTCCCCTAATCTTTTTTAACCGTATGGAGAAATGATAAGACCAACTTTTTTATTTTTTTTTTTGACAAACAAGAATCATGTTCTGGTAAAAGCTGGTTTCCTTGAGACCATTCTGCCTCTCATCTCACCATCTGCTATTTGAGGATTTTCCAGTTTCAATAACTGAGTGCCTCAAATTATCATGTGTTCTTTCTATTTCATCACTTTGGGAAAATAAAATAAAATGCTTCCATTCTGATGTAAAGTAACACTCTTTGCTGAAGAACAAAATCTCACAAGACTGTTTGGGATGCTACAGTAAATGTTTATAAATAATAATATGACCTAAGGTTTTCCAGAACTTGTGGCAATAGAAGCTTTCCCCAAGGGGATACCTCTGCCTGAAATTGCTTTGTATTTATTTCTTACCTCTCCTGCATATATTTAATTGAGAAGGATGGTACAGTGAATGAGTTGAGCTTGCCTCAAAACCAGAAAGACCTGTGTTCATGTCCTGTCTCTGACACAAACTGACTGTGAGACTTTGGATAAGTCACTTAACTGGTCAGTGCTCTAAGCAATTCTCTAATACTGAAAGTTGTAAGACTAGGTACCAACCTCCAGGGAATTTCTTCATCTAGGAGCTCCCTATGTCAATGAATAGGTGGTATAACAGAAAGAGTGCTAGATCTGGAGTCAGGAAGATCTGTGTTCATATCCTACTTCAAATCCTTACCAGCTATGTGACCTCTGCAAAGTCACTTAATCTCCATCTGCCTCACTTCCTCATCTGTAAAATGGGGCTAATAATTGCACCTACCTCTCAAAGTTATAGGAATCAAATGATATCATATTTGTAAAGTGCTATGCAAATCTTAAAAGTGCTATATAAATGTTAACTACTATTGAAATCAGAAGTCCAATCCCTGTCCCTATATCAATATCTATCTATCTATCTATCTATCTATCTATCTATCTATCTATCTAT
>NW_020940360.1:7725153-7737842 GCF_900497805.2 Vombatus ursinus
TATCTATCTATCTATCTATCTATCTATCTATCTATCTATCTATCTATCTATCTATCATCTATCTATATATTGATTCATATACATATATCAATATATACACAATTACACACACATATACATATATATATACACACACTAATTATACATTTACTTAATTGTTCAGTTGTTGAATCCTGCTAAGGTAATATAAATTTCTTCTT
The DNA here is from genome assembly GCF_900497805.2 of Vombatus ursinus. Taxonomy (NCBI): domain Eukaryota; kingdom Metazoa; phylum Chordata; class Mammalia; order Diprotodontia; family Vombatidae; genus Vombatus; species Vombatus ursinus. The sequence goes on from NW_020940360.1 coordinate 7,725,354, forward strand.
CAGGGCAGAAGCTGTCTCAATTTTGGTTTTGTATCCCCACCACCCGACCCATAGTAGATGCTTAATAAAATGCTTATTGATTGAATGATTTCTATATATACTCCAAGAAACATATGAGATGAATACCCGCATTCTTACAAATAGCAAAATTCTACATTGGACAAAAGCCTGGCCACAATTCCTGGTTTATAGGAAAGTATGAGAATACCCTGTAAAAAAAATAATTGTTAAAAGCACTTTACAAAATATAATTGCCATTCCATTGTTAAATGATAACAACAGCAGCTCTTCAGGGACTGGTAAAAATCAAACTCTGTTGGAATAGGAGCTATAAAGAAAAGTAAAGAAAACAGAGTGGATAGAAAGATCTCATAAATTTAAGAGGGGTCAAAAAAGGTACCGTTGAGAGTGATAAAAGGAAGAAGCTGATCAACAACTTTAAGTCTAACGCTCTAGTCCCTTGAAACAAATAACTCATGTTGAATTTAAGAGGATTTAAATCCAAGTGTAGGCTTCAAAGACCCATCTCTTAAATGTTTATTGAGAGACTTTCTACACATAGAAGAAAACATAAGAGAAAATAATGCAAATGGTATTCTTCTGTTTTACAAGTCTCATAGTACAACTGAATGATTTTTTTTAGAGGAATGTAGGGAAGGGCAACATGGATTCTTTATGTATTCCATAGAGCTAATAAGCAGCCACAGCACAGCGGAAAATGTGAAATGTGAAAAACAAGCGCAAAGTTCTTTCTGAGAAGGGAATTGTCATCCAGCAGCACAGAAATCATTCTTTCCCTCCTACGAGGTGAAAGAACACTTTCTTGAGAATCTGTCTTTATAAAGATATCTTGTATATTTGCACAAAGAAAACTTGATTTGCAAGAAACTTAACTTTAGTTATCACTTTCTCCAGGCTATTAAGTTACAAATCATTTCATAAGATGTGTGTAGCACCAAAGTCTATAGGCAGAGACTGAAACCAATATACTTAACAATATAGCAATGAAAAATGAAGTCTGGACTCGTGTAAATTGCACAAAGGACAGACCTCTCTTAGTTATTGCCTTTTCAGTGGACTACATCACTACCTCATGGTTATGCAGCCATAAAGGCTCATGTATATTACTACATATTTCTAGATAATATGGCACAGATCTGACCATATGATACCACCTCCTCTCTCAGTATTCTCCAGTGACTCCCTATTACCTCTAGGATCAAATATAATCTTCTCTGTTTGGCATTTAAAGTTATTTACAACTCTGCCCCTCCCTACCTTTTTAGTCTGCTTAGATATCACTCTACTTCATGCACTCTATGTACTGACCATACTAGCTTACTTGCTATTTCTCACATAATATGCTCCATCTCCAATCTTTGTACTCTTGCACTGGCTTTGCCCCATACCTTGGAATGCTTTCCCTTCCCATTTTCATCTTTGGGAATCTTTGGTTTCTTTTAAAAAGTAGCTCAAGTGAAACCTTCTGTCAGTCAATCACACAGTCAACAAGCATTTAGCCCATCTATATGCCAGGCACTGTGTTAAGTGCTGGGGCTGCAAAGCGGGAAAAATGTCCCTGCTCAAGAGGAGCTCACAATCTAATCGGGAAAACAACATGCAAACAGCTACATACAAACAAGATGTATTTCAGGATATATTAGAAATAATCAGCAGAGGAAAGTGGGGATCCAAAATTGTTTCTTGTAAAAGGTGAAATTTTACCTGGGACTTAAAAGAAGCCAGGAGATGGAGATGAGGAAGGGGAAAATTCCAAGCCAGTAAAGAGCCTGAGAGCTGAGAGATGAAGCAACTTGTGGGAAGAACAACAAGGAGGTGTGAAAGGCCTTTCCTAAATCTCACAGTTGTTAAGGTCTTCCTCTCCCAGGTTACTTTGTACTTGTTTTAATGTGTCATACATACATAAATATGCACATATCATCTCTCATTAGAATTTAATTCCTTCAGGGTCGAGACTGTTTCAATTTTGCCTTTTTTATTCCCAACACTGAGTATACTTCCTATCACATTGCAAGAGCTTAATCAATCAGGATTTAAAATATCACCACTGAAGTGAGCAGAACCAGGATAACATTGTACATGGTAACAGCAACATTGTACAATGATCAACTATGATTGACTTAGCTTTTCTCAGTAACACAACAATCCAAGACATTTTCAAAAGACTCATGATGGGAAATGCTATCCACATCCAGAGAAAGAACTGATGGAGTTTAAATGCAAGTTGAAGCATACTATTTTCACTTTCTTTGTTTTTTTGTGTGTTTATTCCCTTTTGTTCTGCTTTTTTTCTTTTACAATATGATTAATGTGGAAATAGTTTTAACATGATTGCACATATATAACCTATATCATATTGTTTACTGGCTTGGGGAGGCAGAGGGAGAGAAGGAGGGAGAAAAATTTGGAACTCAAAATCTTATGAAAGTGAATGTTGAAAATTGTCTTTCCATGTAATTTCAAAAAATACAATACTATTTTACAAAATAAAATATCACTATTTAGTTCAAAAGATGTAAACAAAGGTACAAAGCCAAGCTCTTCTCCTTACATCCTGTGGGACCCTAAGCAAATCTCTTAAGTTCTCTGAGCCTTCTCTTGTTTTTCTGTAAAATGTGGGGAATTGGTTGGATTGGTTGGATGACCAAATTCTAAGGCTATAGTCCTATGATGCTATGGCCATAAGAACTAAATGTTTTCTTTCTCTCTTATTCACTGAAATACTTTTTTTCCATTTTTCCACAGCTCATTCACACAGCTGTGTTATAAGTCCCCCCCCCCAAACAAAAGACATATCACTAGTATGATCCCTGAAGAATTAGCCTGAGAAAATGTGGAAATAATGCATTTCATTTTCTCCACATCATATCAACCTGGCCTTTATCTATCTTTGAGCCATAGATGATCTCATTTCTCTGTCAATGCTCATCAGATGAAGTGGACAACTGTTGCATGTCTACTCATGTATTTATATTGTAAAGAGGATAAAATGATAGAAAATGTAGTTAGGGAGAGATAAATGATGAAAAGATAATCAATAAATGTTGATAGATGATAGGTAGAGACATGTATATATAAAGATAGACAGACAGACAGATAGATAGATGATTGATAGATGATTAATAGATATTGCTGGATGATAAGTAGAGATAGATATATGTAGAGAGGCAGACAAAGAGACAGATAGATACATAGATATAGATAAAAAAATAGATAGATAGATAGATAGATAGATGAAAAATAAATGAAAAGAATAGAGAAGAGAATCAAAAGAAAGAAATTCCCTCCTACACAGCCTGCCCCTGAAGAAAACATCTGCCTGAATGTTTTAAACTAGGAATGTGACCTGTTAATATAATCCAAACATGGGAGCAGGGAGGAGTTCATAGAGCTGGTAGGAGATGGGAAATAGATGAATTTCTGAACTTTGAGAGGATGCTATTGTTTTATAACAGCATAAGATATAAAAGTTGAATGCTATATTAGTGGTAGGGCAAGAGAAAGGAGGATGAAATTTCTTTAGCAATTTTCAGATAAAATGCATAAAGATATGAAGGCTAAAATTTGTAGACATCTATTCACTGAGAAATTATCAACATAAAATAAGATCAAATATGGTCACCTAAGGACAGGATAAAGAACTAGTAAGAATCTTAATATCTTTAAGCAGAAAGAAATATCCATATGGACTTCAGACCTCAGAAAATCTCACCCAATTTCCTTGTACTTGCTTTCAAAGTCTTTGTGTTTAAAAGTAGAATTTCATAAATTATGAGCTCTAAAACCTGGATTCTAGTTTGATTTCTGTCACTAATAATAATGTCTCACATGCTTTTACAATTTGCAAAGTGCTTTTACAGATATTATCACATTTGATCCTAAAACAATCCTATGAGGTAAGTGGACAGGTATTATTGTTTTGCCTCCCCCCACTTTATTATTGAAGAAATTGTGCTTCAGAGAGGTTTACTGAATTCCCCCAAGATCACACAATTAGGAGGTGGTAGTAAGGACTCCTAATCGAATTCACTAACTAGTTTAAGATTGGTGAAGTTAACTAAGTCTGTATTCCAAAGAGATCATAAAGAAGAGAAAATGACCCACATGTACAAAAATATTTATAACAGCTCTTTTTGTGGTGGCAAAGATTTGGAAACTGAGGGGATGTCCATCAATTGGGGATGGTTGAACAAGTTGTGGTATGTGTATGTAATGGAATGCTATTGTTCTATAAGAAATGATGAGCAGGCAGATTTTAGAAAAACCTGAAAAGACTTACATGAACTGATGTTGAGTAATGTGAGAAGAACCAGGAGGACATTGTACATAGTAACAGCAACATTGTGCAATGACCAGCTTTGATAGACTTAGCTCTTCTTAGCAATGCAATGATCCAGGACAATTACAAAAGACTCATGTTGGAAAATGCTATTCACACCCAGAGAAAGAACTATGGATCTGAATGCAAATCAAAGCATACTATTTTCTCTTTTCTTTCTCTTCCTCATGGTTTCCCCCCTTTGTTCTGATTCTTCTTTCACAACATGACTAATGTGGAAATATGTTTAGCATGATTGCACATGTATAGCCTATATCAGGTTGCATTCTGTCTTGAGGCAGGGGGAGAGGGAGGGAGAAAAAAAAATTTGGAACTCAGAATCTTGTAAAAGTGAATGTTGAAAACTATCCTTGCATGTATTTAGAAGAAATAAAATACTATTAAGTGAGGGGGAGAAAAAAAAGATTAGTGAAGTTAATTCCACTCTCTAGCCCCTAACTTTCTCATCTATAAAATGGGGGGGGGGGGGTTGGACTTCAGGGGTGGGGAATCTGTGGCCTTGAAGTCACATGTGGCTTTCTAGATCCTTAAGTGTGGCCTTTTGATTTAATCTAAATTTTATAGAACCTTTTGTTCTACTCTGTATAATTTGGAAAAATTTGGAACTCAAAATCTACCTTTTGTTCTGTTCTGTTACAGAACCTTTTGTTCTGTTCTGTATAATTTGGATTCAGTCAAAAGGCCACACTTAAGGACCTAGAAGACCACATGTGGCCTCAATGCTGCAGGTTCCCCATCCCTGGACTAGATGATCTCTAAATTTCCTTCCAGCTCTAATATTACTTGATCCTAACAGCCCAGAAGAAAGCTCATGAGGTCCTGTTATCCAGCCTCTTGCCTTGAAGACAGGTTATTATTCTGTCATTTGAAGACAGATGATTATCATGCATCCCGGTCCAAAAGATAAAGCATGAGGGAAGGCCACAACTTCAATTTTCCATAAATTTTATCTTTTAATGATCTATAAGTCACCTTTGGTGTTAGACAATTATTTTTCATCACAGAAGAATAGTAAACTTATTTACTTGATGGATAAAAAAGATGCACTGTATGAACTATTTTTGAGAGGAGGATGTGGAGGTTGGTTTCCATGGCTTCCTTCAAGACCAGCTTAAGTCCTACCCACTGCAAGAGATCTTTCCTGGTCCTCCCAGCTACTAATACTCTCCTCAAATTATTTCCTTCCTTCCTTCTTCCTTTCTTTCTTTCATCTCTGTATGTAATTGCACACACATATAATCCTTCAAATTATCTTCTCTCTCTCTCCAACTATCTATCTATAGAGAGGTAGAAGAGTGTATATGTGTGTATGTGTGTGCGTACAGACAGAATATAATGAAAATAATAGATGCATAGATACATATGTGTATAAAGAGAAACATATGTGTGTGTATATATGTATATGTGTATATATATATTCATATACCCATATACCTATATCTATCTATTTCATGTCTCCCCCCATTAGAATGTGAGCTCCTTGGGGGAGCTTTTGTATCCCTAATTGACTGCTTGATTGCCTGGGTATCAAGGAATGGAGAAACTGAGGATCAGTGTAAAAGTTTTTAGTCACTTAATTCCAAAGCAATAAGCAAAATTTGAAAATCAGTAGTTCAAAATTAACTGGGTATTTTAGGCTACCTCTAAGGTAGAAAAGTGGTTCATGTATAAGAGTTTTACTCAAGTAACATGAAGTTCTTCCTATATCCAAGCAATACTTTTTATTGCTTTTACACCACCAGGGGGTGTTGTGAAAAATAAGCCAAGCTGCCCATTTCACTCAGACAAGATCTTCAGGACAGGAGGTTGTCAATTACCTAGGAGCCCTGAAACCTGCATTGGCCTCACAGGATCTTGACCTATATCCAAGTGAGTGTCAAATTTCTAGGTAGAACTGAGGATAGGGTCAGGAGGGTTCCCTCTATTTAGAAACTGGCTTTCTTTCCAGTCTGTTGTATGTGTTTCATTAAAGATACTTTACCAAGATCATTACTTTAGAAATTGTTTAATCAGACTGGTTTAAAAAAAAAAAAAGGATGACCATTAATATCAAAGTACCCACCATATGCAACCCAGATGGCTACCTCCATTTAGTCTCTGCTTCAATCCACTGAGTATAGAGGAAAGCAAGAGGCCAAAAGTTCATTTCTCTATGGTGCCTAGTTGGGAGCTGAGCAAGTCATTTTACTTAAGAATGGGTGTGGCCATTCAGATTGTACGGATGAATGCAGGAACCACAGAGTGCCTTTGTGATTTTTCCCAAATGCTCCATAAATTGGTATTGGTGAGGAGTCAGCCAAAATCAGTTTAACCTTCCTGGCAGTCATCATCAGTTTTCCTTCATCCTGGCTCCACATCTCTCCCTACAAAGGTCACATGTTGCCATCTATTTATATTTCTGCTCCTTTAGAACTGGAACAAAGTCTGCTGAGTGTCTCCAAAAGAAAATAGAACTTCCTTCCTATCAAAGACCCTCCAAAGGCAAATGGCTTGTGGGGGACTTGTGGCTGGCTCCCGTTCAATTGCCATAAGTGCAGTAGATAGGGTACTGACTTTGGAGTCAAGAAGAACTGCATTCAAATCAGACTCAGACACTTACTGGATAAATCACTTAACTGTACTGTTCTTTAATTTTCTCACCCATAAAATGAGGGGGCTGGACTCCATGGCCTCTAAGGAACCTTCTAGCTTTAAATCCATGATTCCCATTCATTCCTGTCATTTTCTTTCAAATCATCCATCCCATTTGTGTCCTTTCCCATTAAAGTGAGCTTCAATTGTTGGTGTAATTATCACTTAGGTTATGTGATGCTCCATTACAGGAGCATCATTAATAGTAATTTATATTTTACCTCATCTATTCCAAAGTATTTTCTACTAATTCCATAGCTGGAGAAAAACTAATTTCTATAGCACAAACATGGTCTGCAGGAAAAAAAAAATATATATATATATACACACACACATATAAGAATAATTATATGTAACAATTTAAATAGTGAAAGGGAAAAGTAAAAACACAAAGCTGAAAAGTAGACTTTTAAACATCCAATCAGAATGATAGAATCAAGATTGAGAGGTCTTTGTCTTTCCAGGGCAAGACCTGATAGAATACTATCCAAGGCTTATCAGACTGGATGACTATTACCCACTTCTTGAGATGAACGTAGTTATGAAATCAGGCAGTGCTGTGATCAACAAGATCTGACCATTTTAGTAAGGAAGATCAAGGTATACTAATTGAGTATTCACTCCACTTGTCAAATGTACTACCTAACACCAGAGGGTGAATTGGGGTATTAGCATAGCTCTTTTTGCCTTTCTTTGGCTTTCTGAGAGCTAGCTGTCACTCTTCCCTTGTCTCCGCCCCCTTTATGGATAGTGTTCCAGAATCTTAAATTGGTCTCAGTTTTGGCAAGTGGATTATCCAATCAGATCAATAGTTTCACCAGATCCTATTAGATTCCTCCCCTTCATCTCAACTTCTGTTTGCTTCCCTTAAAATTTGTCCATAGGCATAATACATGTGTGTATGTATATATGTAAATATCTATATATACACACATACATGCACACATATCTATATCTATGTATGCATTATATATCCTTCAAACAGATTATTATAAATTAATAAAACAAATAATGTTAATGTCCACCCTATCTCTTACTCTCAGGAAGTTTTTCCTAGTCCCTGTGATCTTCCTCAGACTAGGTAACCTTCCCAGTAGCAGAGAGGTCAAAAAGATGGAAGTTTAGTCCCACCTAGCTGCTTGCAGGAGGAAGCTAGCAATGATTTTTGTCCTGGGCTTTTCACTGCTGACAAAATCTCTATGGGAGATCAATATCTTAATCTCTTGCTATATTTCAGGATCTCTAAGTTCTGTTAGTCTTTCCTGATGTGGCATAGCCTCCATGGACAGATCACATATGGAACCAGTCTCTCCTTGAGAAGGCTCTGTTCAGAGCTTTCCAGGAGTTCACTTAATTTCCCTTTCCCATTGAGTAAATATCCTCATTCTGACTAGATAGCCAGAGAAGAATATCTGCCAGTAGGGTTATCATAAGTCATCTCTTTCCTATTCACATTCAGCTTGGGCCAGGGTGGGGATCCTGCAGGTCCTTGGGTGCAGTCTTTTGACTGAGTCCAAGTTTTACAGAACAAATCCTTTTATTAAGGGAATTTCTTCTGTGAAGTTTGGATTTAGTCAAAGGGCCAAACTTGAGGTTCCCCATCCCTGGCTTTGACCTTTCTTTAAATACCCTATCCTAGCGTCTTCTGTCATCACCCAGACATGTAAACTCTTCAACCACACAACTCCCAGAGTTGTATGGGCAAGAAGATATGTTACATAATCATGAACGATATTGGTGGAAGGGACTTAGGAAACATTGATAAGGTTACAAAATGTTGGGTAGAAACTGAAAACTGAAGATTTTATGGGTACATGTAATATTTTGTTTTGTTTTTACTACTATCTATCAAAGGCAAGAAATTATGAAGAGAAAAGAAACAGACTCGGGGAGCAAATGATAAAAGTAAGTATCTAAGAAAAGGTATCTAAGAAAGGTATTTGGATTTTTGGATGACAACTTAAAATATAGGAATGACATAGAATTTAAGTTCCTTGAATGCAGAAATTGTTTTATTTATGTCTTTATATCCCTGGTTCCTAGATCAGTGCCTGGAATATAGTAGGTGCTTAATGAATATTTATTGATTCTTACATGGTTTGGGCTAATAATGAAGTGCATCTGATAAGGGCTGGTAAGAACATAATTACTTAGAGTCTCCTAAATTTAATCAAAAGGGCTTTTAACAGAAAAGAGGGTGGGATGGACAAAACCAGGGAAGATCTGGAGCCAGTTCTACCAGTTCATGAGAGCAGATTATTAAACTGTTTTTGAGGCAATCGGGGCTAACTGACTTGCCGAGGGTCACACAGCTAGTAAGTGTCTGAGATTGGATTTGAACTCAGGTACTTCTGACTCCAGGGCCAGTGTCCCTTCCACTATGCTACCTAGCTGCCCCTGTTAAATTGTTTTCAGTGCAAATACTTACACCTTGGAAATCAGCAAAATCTACAAGTCAGGGCTTGATTTGTTGTTCTGCTGATAATTAGCCTTAAGAAAGTGATGGAGAAAGAATAATCTCTAAAATTCACCGTGGATATATTTTTCCCAAGTAAGTCAGTTATTAAGCCAGCAGACAACTGGGCATGATTGAGATTATATAGGAAGAAGAATAGCAATAAAGACACTTAGAAGTTAACAAAAAATAAATCCAAGAAAGGAGCCATTAATGGGGCCTTTGAGCTTAGCTATCTACGTAGCTGACATTTATAGTGTTTTAAGGTTTGCAAAAGATGTTCTATACTTTATCTTATTTAAGCCTCATAAAGACCCAGGCATTATTATTCTGTGTTACAAATGAGTAAACTGAGACCATGAGTTTAAATAATGTTCATGTTGGTGAATATCAGGGTCAGAATTCGAATTCAGGTCTTCCTGACTCCAAGTCTAGCACTCTTTCTGTTATACCATACCATAGCTAAGTACCATTAAGAATTAGTAGGATGGATTCATGATTGCAATGTAGCTCTAGAAGTGAATACCTTATTCCAAGGAAATAGAATGGATAAAAGTGTGTTTGTGTATGTGGAAGGGTTAAACTCATGGTCTCAGTTTACTCATCTGATGAGTGTAAACAGGAATAATTATCTAAAGAGACTACTCATATGGATGCACAGGGAACTCACCAATCAAATTAGCTTTTTAAAACACATAAACAGAAGGTGGAAGAAAGGGCAGATACTTGAAAATGAATTCACAAGCATGACATGGACATATAAGAAGTGTGAGGAGTGCTAAAGTATAGAATGAGCAGAGGAAAGTGAGTATAGCTAAATATTATAAAAAGGAAGAAAGAGAGAAAGGAAGGAAGAAATGAAGGAAGGAAGGAATGCAAGAAAAGGAAGGAAGGAAGGAAGGAAGGAAGGAAGGAAGGAAGGAAGGAAGGAAGGAAGGAAGGAAGGAAGGAAAGAAGGAAGGAAGGAAGGAAGGAAGGAAGGAAGGAAGGAAGGAATGAAGGAAGGTAGTTCAGTCAGTTATGTTAGAATCCATTTGCAGTGACTCCACTGTCCTTGATGATAAAGAATTGTTATAAAAGTGTCTACAAATGTTCTCCATCTTTCACCTTTTTTTCCTTCCAGTTTCATCCTTAAATACCACTGGGATAATTTTTCTTAGTTGGATTTTTTAAATTTCTCTTTAATGATGTTTTTTTCCTATACTTTTATTTTTGCTGTTTTATGAGCCATTCACAATTTTCTACCATCCTTCACTGTAAAAATTTAAAAATATTTACCTTATAAATCAATGTTGCCCTTATCTCTGTATCTTTGTTTGCCTTTTCTGCTAAGGCAAACTTTAAACTCATTTGGTATCATCATTATGGCAACTGATTTACGTGAGTTTAAGTTCCTACAAGAAATTGTTATGATCAGTGTTGATGTCCTTTCTTCCATTTAGTTTTCATTTTGCATTGTCAAAATTTTGTTACATATGTTAATTTGGGGTAGTTTTAATTTTCTGCCGTAGCTTTTCTTAATGTGTTTATTCTTTCTTCTAATTTTGTGTTAATTTTCATCCTTGCTTTAAAGAATGGGTCAGTCATCTATGATAAAAAATTATAAAAAAATATGCTGATTTAGGAATTACTCCTACATATGTAATGAAGCATGTCCTATTTGTAAAATATAATCAATTCCAATTTTTATGATGTTTGGTGTTCAGTATACCCATATCTTATGGTTCCATTCTAGAAAAAACGTTCATGATATATAGGAATAAAGCACCAGTACAGTTTATGATTCTTTCTTTCCTTAATTCCAAAATATTTTCTAGACTATTTTTTGCCATCATTACCTTTGTACTGTTCATCTTTAGAGAGAAGCTATCAAGTATCAAAATATCTGTTGTTTTATTTTGAAGGCACTTGTCAAGTTCCTCAGGGAATTTCTCTATCTCTTTAATTATCACAAAAAGTATTGGCATATAAGCTGTAGTTATTTCCATAGTGATCCCTTAGCAAATATTTATCATGAGCACTTCAATTCAAGATGACTAAATATGCTATGAAATTATGTTTCTTGATGCCATTAGATAGACTTTTACCCATTCCACTGTCTCCTTTCTTAACATCTCCAAGGAAAAATCTGAATCATCTTTTCACTTAGCAGCTATGTTCTCTTATCCTAGCTTCATCTATAGAGAGGTTATCAAGATTTATATGATTCCATTCCTCCAGAAGAATGCTCATTTGTTAGTCACTGGACTAGGATCTCCTATTTAGAGTACCAACAGCTAAATTACTATTTTTTTTAATTGTTCAGTCGTTCAGTCATGTCCAACTCTCTATGATCATAGAATACCAGATCCTTCTATCTTCCATTATCTCATGAAGTCTGCCCAAGTTTATGTTGGTCTCCATCATACTATCTATCCATCTCATCTTATGCTATTCCCTTTTCCTTTTGTCTTCAATCTTTCCCAACGTGAAGGTCTTTTCCAATGAGTCCCATCTTCTCATTAGGTCGCCTCAGCTTCAATAGTTGACGTTCCAGTGAATAGACTGAATTAATTTAAGTATTGACTGATTTGATCTCCTTGCTGTCCAAAGGACTCTCAAAAGTCTTCTGTAGCAACACAATTTATTAATCAACGAGCATTTGCTAAAGGCCTCTGTATGTGGCCCTTGCCTAGGTGTTATAAAAGGGAAAAAAATCTGCAGTAGCAGCCTGACCTCGAGCAGCTTGCAATCCCTTATGGAGTCTCTTCCTCCTAACAACTGATTACTATTAAAAAAAGAAAAAGAAAAAAAAAATGTGACTGAGAAATCCTCTGCTTTCATTATAGTCCTGTGATTACTCTCCGGTATGGAGTCGTTGATGTCTGATGAAGGCTGAACTACACCTGAAAGCTTTCCCACACTCCTTGCATTTATCAGGTTTCTCTCCAGTATCTGATGCTGAGTAAGCAATGAGCTCTGATTGAAAGCTTTCCCACATTCATTACATTCATAGGGTTTCTCTCCAGAATGAATGACATGATGTCTAATAAGGATTGAGCTA
>NW_020940360.1:7737852-7803050 GCF_900497805.2 Vombatus ursinus
GTTTCTCTCCAGAATGAATGACATGATGTCTAATAAGGATTGAGCTATCACTGAAGGCTTTCCCACATTCATTATATTCATATGGTTTCTCTCTAGTATGAATTTTATGATGGATTATGAGGTTTGTACTCTGGCTGAAGTCTTTCCCACATTGATTGCACTTACAAGGTTTCTTTCTAGTATGAATTCTCTGATGGTTTGTGAGATTTGCACTCTGACTGAAGGCTTTACCACATTCATTACATTTATAGAGTTTTTTTCCATTATGAATTCTCTGATGGTGAATGAAGGCTGCACAATAACCAAAGAATTTTCCACACTGAATACATTTATAGGGTTTCTCTCCAGTATGAGCTCTTCGATAGTTTGTGAGATTTGCACTGTGCCAGAAGGCTTTTTCACATTCATTACATTCATAAGGTTTCTCTCCAGTATGAATTCTCTGATGTTGAATAAGGGCTGAGCAGTTACAGAAGGCTCTCTCACATTCATTACATTTATAGGGTTTTTCTCCAGTATGACTTTTCTGATGCTGAGAAAGGGAAGAGCAGTAACTGAAGCCTTTTCCACAATCATTACAAGCATAGGTTTTTTCTTCAGCATGTATCTTATGATGTTTAAGTAGGTCTGAATTCTTTCTATGTGTGTTACATTTAAGGAGGTTTTTTCCTGCAGGAATTCTCTGTTGCATAACAAGGACTGACCTCAGGCCAAAGTTCCTCCCAGGTTCACTACCTTCATGACCTCTCTCTCCAGGGGAAGGTTTCTTGTGAATGATTTTTACTTTCCTTAAATCTCTCTCTTGGTTTTCCTGCTGACTCTCTAGTCTGCCATCACATTCCCAGGTCTCTTGAAATGTGGGGTCCTCTGGACCAATTCTTGGTAGTGTTGCTATTATTGCTTCTTTGAGTGCAGTTGAGTTATCTTCAAAAAAGTCAGATCTAGGTACAGTCTCCCAGTCTGAACAGGTATTTCCTGGGTCTTCTTTCCTGGATATCTATGAGTCTTCTCCTTGCTCCAACTCAGAGTTCACATCAGGTTTAGAAAATGGAAGCCCCAGCAAAACCAGATTCCTGTACTTCTCCAGCATCAGGTCCTTGTACAGGTCTTCTGAGGAAGGTCTAGTTGCCCCTACTCAGCCTGAGTGAAGTCCATGACCACATCTTTAAATGCCACAGATTTCCATTTCTCAAGGCATGGTTCAAACTCGATCTCTTCCATGAAGCCTCCCAATGACATTAACTGGGACCTAGCTGACAAGAGCACACCAGCCAACCCTCATCTTCTAGTCTCCCTTCTTCAGAATGGACAGAGTGCTGAGAATACAGAGCTGAGAAAGGAGAGGATGGGTGAAGAGGGGGTGGGTCTGTTCTCCCGTAGTCCAAAGCGGGGCATTAATCCATCCCTCCTAGCCACTGACCCCTTACACCCAAGCCTCCAGTAACTCTCACCTTCTTACAGCATCAGGGTAGGATGCGCTAGGTCGCTGCCTCCTGGACCGCCCCTGGATGGAGGGGAGATGGGTGGCTTCCCTTAAGCTCTGACTTCTCTGAGCAGGAGGGTTACCAGCTATAAGGCAGAAAAGGCTCTTCTCCGTGATTCTCCCTCCTCGGTCTCGAAGAACCGAAGGGAGGGCTCTAGTCAGCAACCTATGATCAAAGGATATTGACACCAGAAGGGTCCTTGGGGATCGAGTCATACCTCATTTTAGGGATGAATCACCTGAGGGCCAAAACGAAGCCGGTGACCAGCCCAAGGTCACCCGGCTAGAAGGAGGAAGGGGCAGGACTGGAATCCAGATCGGTTGAGTTTGCAAACTTAGCGCGCTTTACTTTTGCCCCTCCAGGCCCTTGGAGTTGCAGGCTCCGGGGGTTTCTGTGGGGCTGCTACGGGGAGCGGGGGGCCCCCACGGGCCTCTGCTCTGCAGACCCATAGGACCGCAGCTGCGGGGAGGGCAGGTCGAGCTGGCGCTAGGGGTGTGAGGGGCCTTCAGGAAGCCCTGCCCAGCCCTGGGAGGCCGCTGCTCCCCCCACTCCCCCGACGAGAGCAAGGCCAGCAGGTGAGAGTCAGAACAGCGGCTGAGGGAGCTCGAGACCCCGCTGGGGGCACTTCGAGTCATGCGCCGAACCCCTCCCTAGCACCACAATTTAAAATCATCAGTTCTTCAGTGCTCAGTTTTCCTTATTGTCCAATTCTCACAGACACACATTGGAAAAAAACAGTTTGACTATACAGACCTTTGTCAGCAAGGTGGTGTCTCTGCTTTTTAGTATACTGTCCAGATTTTCCATAACTTTCCTTCCAAGGAGCAATCGTCTTTTAATTTCATGACCGCATAGATGGTCTAAAAGCTAGTGATTCTTAATACTTTCTGCCACATTTTTCTAATTATCCTTTCACTGTCAGTATAGAAGCAAAATGAGGCTACACAAAACTAGAGTCCATTTTGTATATTTCTTTATTTTGTGAGTTAACAAACCAAAAAATTCATCACTAAATAGTTGGCCTACTAGCAAGGAACTGAAGTGGACTGAGTTGTCACAAAAAAAAAAAAAAACAACCCCCTAGCCTAACCTCCTCAGTTTCTACTTCAAAGGATCGCTAATCCCAATTGTAAACTGCTCTCCTAGGATTGCATCCAGGGGACAGTCGCCGGCCGGCTCCAGTAAATGCTCTCTATTTTCTAATTTGGCGTGTGTCTGGTTACTCTCGGCCCGTCCATTTCATTTGGAGGTCCCACCGAGATCGCCCTCTGGGCACCAGACACGGGCATCTCTGGAAGGCCAGGCTTCTCACCGTCCAGGGGGTGGCCACCAGGAAGACGTTCCCTGGCCCCGAACGCTGAGATAGCCCGTGCGTACCAGGCTGCCCGGACCACAAATCCTCAATTGGGCATAGAGCAATCTGTAATCTGTCTGTTCTGGTGAGTACTCTTCTGAAGTAAGTGGCCAGGCTGGACGCAGCTGCAACGCCCTTACTGACCTCCACGGGACGCCGTGTGAGAGTCCTGCCTGTCTGATTGTGTCTGTCCGGCGCCGATGTCACTGTGTGTGTGTGTGTGTCCACTGTGCGCTCCGTGTCGGGGTGGGGGAGAAAGACTTCCTGCCTCATTCTCCAGGTTGTTCGGAACTGAGACGGGTTTGTTCTCCGCTACTGTGTCAGGAGCATCCAGGGTTTTGACTGTGTCTTTTTTTCCGTTTTTGTGTCGACTGTGTGTGCGCGTCTATCTACTATTTGTTCCGTGAGGGGGGGTGTAAATTCCTGTCTCATTGTCTAGGTCGTTCGGAATTGAGGCAGTTTGATTCCCCTCTACCCTGTTTTGACTGTGTCTTCCCTGTGTCCGTGTTTGGTCCTTGCTTACGTGAGCACGTCTATTTGTTACTCTTTTCTTTCTCAGTCCTTAATCCACCATGGGACAAGGACCCTCGAGCCCTAAGCCAGGCTCCCCTCTCTTTATTGTCTTACGGGACTTCAAACAATATCGGCGTATAGCAGAAGGTTATGGGTTTCAGGTTACTAAAAAGAAATTAGCTCTCCTTTGCCAACAGGAATGGCCCACCTTCGAGGTAGGCTGGCCCCCGGGGGGTACGTTTGACGTCTCGGTGGCCGGCCGGGTCAGGGGAATTGTCTATGGTATACCTGGCCACCCCGATCAGGTCCCCTATATCACCGCCTGGATTGATTTCAAACCCCCTTCGGGACCACTACAGGTCCAGGCCCTTTCAAAACTAAGACCAGGAACGGAATCAAAGACGACCTTTAGCCGCAAGCCTCCCAAAAGTCCTAAGGTCGTCACACAGCTTACTCCTGTCTTACCACCCCCTGATTCTGACCCCCTAGATCCAGCTGAGTACTCCCAGTCCCAGGTTTCAGATCCACCCCCGTACCCAACCTCAGGGTCTCTGAGCCCCTCAGCCCCTCCTCTGATAAGTCCACCCCATACTCGAGCAGGTGCTCCTTATGGCCCTTCTAATTCCAGTTTGACCCCAGATTCCACTGTGTCAGCGTTTCCCCTGCGGCAAGTTCCTTCCCCTCCCGGAGAATCAGGGAGACCGTTCATGGTATATGTTCCCTTCTCCACCAGTGATTTGTACAATTGGAAACAGCAAAACCCATCCTTCTCTGATAAGCCCCAGAGCCTAATCTCCCTCCTAGAGACTGTCTTTTATACTCATCAGCCCACCTGGGATGACTGCCAGCAGCTCCTCCGGGTTCTTTTCACAACCGAGGAGCGTGACAGGATTCTTTTAGAAGCCAGGAAGGGAGTTCTGGACCCAGATGGACATCCCTCTACTGACCTGGGGTGCCGCAACCACATCTTCCCTGAGAACCGGCCCGACTGGGACCCCAACACTGATCGCGGTAGGGAAGCACTGGACAGGTATCGCCAGTTATTGCTGGGAGGGTTACGGGCAGCAGCACGGAAGCCAACTAATATGTCCAAAGTCAGTGAGGTTAAACAGGGCAAGGATGAGTCCCCAGCTGCATACTTAGAGCGCCTCTACGAGGCATATCGAACCTACACCCCTATCGACCCAGAGGATCCCAATAACCGGAGAGCCATCGTAATTGATTTCGTAGCCAATTCAGCTCCGGACATCCGTCGGAAGCTACAGAAACTTGAAGGTTTTGAGGGTAAAAATCTGACTGAACTCATGGAAGTGGCCAAGCGGGTGTTTGACTATCGTGAAGAGACTCAAGACAAGCAAACTCGCACGGTCGCAAGGGCGGTAGTGGCAGCTTTAGCACAGGTTCCAGGGGAGGCTCAGAAGCAAGGGTGGAAAGGAAGGCGGGAGGGGCCAAACGCTGGGCGCCCCTATAAGGGTAAAGGCTTGGGAAGGCCTCCTTTAGCTCGGGATCAGTGTGCTTACTGCAAAGCCATGGGTCATTGGAAATCTGAGTGCCCTAATCGCGGGCTGAAAGAGAAGGCAGAGCCGTTATTGACTTTGAATACAGACTAGGGGTGCCCCGGCTCAAAGTCCGTTGTGACTCTTGACCCCCTGGAGCCGAGGGTTACTCTCAGTGTTGGGGGTCAACCTGTCTCATTCCTAGTCGACTCTGGAGCTGCGGCATCGGTCCTGAAATCCCCACTGGGCTCCCTCTCATCGTCCACTGTGCAGGTCCAGGGAGCTACTGGACGAAAACAGTCTGTACCCCTCACCACTTCTCGGGAAGTCCGGTTAGGGAAGGGCCTAGTCTCCCATTCTTTTCTAGTAATGCCTGATTGCCCTTACCCCTTGCTTGGCCGAGATCTCCTACACAAGCTTCAGGCTATCATTTCCTTTAAGGGACCTAACCCCACTCTCGGGTTTAACCTGCCACAACTTGTTCTCACCTGCCCGTTGTCAGAGGAGTCTCGCCTCCTCCCCCTAACGTTTTCCCCAGACCGCCCCTCGACCACCTCCACCCCTACCTCCCTAACTCTGTTGAACCATTTCAAAGGCTTGGTTCCTGGAGTCTGGGCTGAGACCAACCCGTTTGGTCTAGCAGGACACCAGCCCCCAGTGGTGGTCCAGCTCTCGTCCACAGCAACCCCTGCGCGTGTCCAACAATACCCGTTGACTCGAGCTGCCCTTTTGGGCATCAAGCCTCACATCGATCGACTCTTGGCGGCAGGCATTCTACGACCCTGCCAGAGCTCGTGGAACACCCCCCTACTTCCAGTTTGCAAGCCCGGGTCTGGAGACTTCCGTCCTGTCCAGGATCTACGAGAAGTCAACGCCCGGGTGGAAACTGTACATCCTACTGTGCCAAACCCGTACACGTTGCTGTCTTCCCTGGACCCTGCTCGGACTTGGTATACTGTTTTGGACCTGAAGGATGCTTTCTTTTCCATTCCCTTGGCACCAGTAAGCCAACCTATATTCGCTTTTACTTGGACAGATCCTAACACTGGGACATCCTCTCAGCTCACCTGGACCGGGCTTCCCCAAGGTTTTAAGAACTCCCCTACACTTTTTGGCTCAGCTCTGGCCTCCGACCTGGCCGCCTTCCGGGTCTCGTATCCGGAGGTCACTCTCCTCCAGTATGTTGATGACCTTTTGTTAGCTACTTCCTCTGAGGCAATATGCAAAGATGCAACTCTCCACCTTCTCCAGCTGCTTGAAGCTTCCGGGTACCGTATCTCTGGAAAGAAAGCACAACTGTGCTCTCAATCCGTTGTTTACTTGGGTTTCACCCTTCGTTCTGGTCAAAGGTTACTGTCTCGGGGGCGTGTAGCTGCCATTTTGGGCATGCCCGCCCCGAGGGACCGCCGCGGGCTCCGGGAATTCCTGGGGATGGCTGGATACTGTCGCCTCTGGATCTTGGGGTTTGCCGAGGTTGCCAAACCCCTATATGAGGCCCTAACTGGTGAACCCACCCAATTTGTTTGGGGACCACGGCAGCAGGAAGCATTCGACAAGCTCCGAAAGGCGCTGTCCAGCACGCCTGCCCTCTCCCTGCCAGACCTGTCCAAGCCCTTCCGCCTCTATGTGTCTGAGTCTCGAGCTGTGGCCAAAGGGGTTCTGACCCAGCCCCTGGGGCCCTGGAATCGTCCTGTTGCCTATCTCTCCAAGCAGCTGGACCCTGTGGCTTCCGGGTGGCCCTCTTGCCTGCGAACTGTGGCGGCCGTTGCCGTCTTGGTTAGGGAAGCCGCAAAGCTCACTTTCGGGCAGCCTCTTGAGATTTCAGCATCACATCATCTGGAACAGCTTTTACATTCCCCGCCGACAAGATGGATCTCAAATTCACGCCTGACTCATTACCAATCCTTACTCCTAGATTCCGCGCGCATCTCTTTCGCTCCTCCGGTCACACTCAACCCGGCCACCCTGCTCCCTGACTCCCCTCCTTCCTCCCCTATACATGACTGCCTGGACACACTGGACTCCATCCACACGTCCCGCCCTGGACTTACTGATGTTCCTTTAACAAACCCCGACCTAGTGCTCTTCACAGACGGCAGCAGTTTTGTTCAGGAGGGGATCCGTAGGGCGGGTGCAGCCGTGGTCACTCCGGTTGAGACCCTCTGGGATACCGCTCTACCCCCTGGCACATCTGCTCAACGTGCTGAACTCATTGCCTTAACTCAAGCCCTTAGACTCTCTGCAGGGAGGCGAGTAAATATTTACACAGATAGCCGCTATGCCTTTGCCACTGTTCATATCCATGGATATGTATATCTCCAAAGGGGTCTGTTAACCTCGGCGGGAAGGGAGATTAGGAACAAGAGTCAGATCCAGGACCTGCTGGATGCTGTCTGGCTTCCCAAGGAGGTGGCGGTAATTCATGTTCCTGCTCACACCCGTGGAACTGACCCCCAGTCTCTAGGGAACGCAGCAGCGGATAAGGCTGCCCGAGCGGCTGCCTGCAAACCCTTGATACCCGCTATGGTCGTGGAACCTGAGGGGATGCTTCCTGTCCAACCATCTTATCAATCCAGTGATCCGGATGGCACCCCTGAAAAGGGGGGATGGAGAAGACACCCAAATGGCTTGCTAATTCTGCCCAAGGCACTGTTGCTACCCCTATTGATGACTCTTCATAGCCTTACCCACTTAGGCGGAACCCGGCTTTACGACCTGGTGAGCCGACACTTCTACAGCCCTGGGATGAAGCAGGCGGCCGAGGAAGCCGCAAGAAGGTGCCTTGCATGTGCCAAAGTCAACCCACGATCACAATCAAGGATACCAACTGATAGACCACGAGGAACATTTCCTGGCGACCATTGGGAAGTAGACTTTACTGACATGGGAACTGGGTTGGGAGGGTACCGTTTTCTCCTTGTATTCGTGGACACATTTTCTGGATGGCCAGAAGCATTTCCAGTCAAAACTGAAACTGCAACCGTAGTGGCCAAAAAGCTGTTCTTTGAACTTATTCCTAGATTTGGCCTGCCGGCCTCGATAGGCTCTGACAACGGCCCAGCATTTGTATCTGCAACAATTCAAAGCCTATCAAAGATGCTGGGATTGAAATGGAAATTGCACTGTGCATATAGGCCTCAAAGTTCAGGGCAGGTAGAAAGGATGAATAGAACTCTAAAGGAACACATTGCTAAACTTAAAATAGAAACTGGCGATAGCTGGGTCAGTCTCCTTCCCTTCGCCCTCCTCCGGGCCCGGTGTACTCCCAATTCCTCAACCCTCTCTTTATCTCCATACGAGATCCTCTATGGAGCCCCTCCTCCTATTATTCCAAGAGTATCTGAAGCTATTTCAGCCCCAGATTTTACTAATCCGACTCTTCTTAAGTCCTTCCAGGCTTTGCGTGAGGTCCAGAACGCTGTGCGCTCGGTCCTGAAAGCTGCGGGGAAAGAACCAGCCCCTGCAACCTCATCGGACGCCCTGTCACCGGGAGACTGGGTCCTCACTCGCAAGCTTCCAGCTGGACCAGCCCTGGAACCACGGTGGACGGGCCCGTATCAAATTATCCTCTGCAACCCCTCTGCCGTCAAGGTTGCCGGCCGCAAGGCATGGATACATCGGTCACACATCAAGAAGGCCCCAGAGCCCAACTCCACCGCCTGGACAGCAGAAGCAGTGTCCGACCTAAAGCTTCGACTCTCCAGAACTTGACTCTTCTTCTCTTTCTTTTTGCTTGTGAGATGACTTTGGGTGACCCCTATAGCCCTACCCCATCCAGGTGGATTCTCTCCCGAACTAACGATGGGACCACCGTCCAAGCTCTCACCAGTTACGGAGCCCCCACTTTCAGGTTTGACCTCTGTGCCCTCTTGGGACCAGGATGGAATCAAAACTGGGCTATGCGGGACCCTATCGCTGGGGGATGGGGATACTGCCCCACTTTTCCCACCACTCCAACCATACCCGGGGTAGGGGAAGTGAGAATCAGAAGTATTGAATTCTATGTTTGTCCGGCCACGGGGAATCCTTCCTGTCAGGGTAGTAATCACTTTCACTGTGCAGAATGGGATTGTGAGACTGTGGCCAGGTGGATTCCTAGAAGTGGCCGAGACCCCCTAATCACCCTAGAGAGACAAAGCCCCCTCCCCGCCTCCTGCTGGCCTGGGAAATGTAACCCTATGATTCTAACAGTCAAGCAGGACACTGATGACTCTTGGAATCTCGGACATTCTTGGGGTTTGAGGTTATACATGACTGATTGGGATAACGGGGTCCTTTTTACCATTCAGAAAATCGCAGTTTCCACCCATACACTCCCCATAGGACCGAATCCCATCCTTAACCCACAAGCCATGTTGACTCTCGCCCCACCATCTGTTAGGGACCTGGTACCAGAGGCTCCCGAAAATCCAGAGACCCTCACTAACCTAGGTTCCCCCATTTTTGATACACTCTCTGCTGTCCACTCATTCCTAAATTTGTCTGATCCAAACATAACCACCTCCTGTTGGCTGTGTCTGAATCCAGCTCCCCCCTATTTCGTAGGAATTGCTATCGAACTCAACATCACCTCTGTGGGAAAGTTGTCTTTAAGTAAGTCCAAACAATCCTCTGCCATACCTGCCCGCTGTAACCCAGACAAGCCTAGACTTACCCTAGACGATGTCCAGGGCAAAGGAATGTGTTTGCTCGGGCCTGACTACCCGCTGCGGTCCTCCCCATTCAACGCTACGTGCACTTCAGTCATTCTTATTTCCCCCACATCCAAAAGCTCTGACCTCCTGTTAACCGCCCCACCTGGAGTATGGTTCGCTTGTACCAGAGGACTTACCACCTGCATACAGGACATTCGTTTCCTCAACCCGACCGAGCTCTGTGTAGTGGTGCGTGTCTTTCCTCAGGTATATGTCTACTCAGAGGAAGGGGCAGCTGAGCATATTGGCTTAACTCGCTCCAGGAGGGCTGTACCCTTCTTGGTTCCCATACTGGTGGGACTCGGAGTGGCCGGCTCCGCTGCTGTTGGGGCCTCAGCCCTGATACAGGGGAAAGCCAACTACGGTGCCTTGAGTGCACAGGTAGATAGGGACCTACGCTCCTTGGAAGAGCTAGTCTCACACCTTGAGACTTCCCTAGACTCTCTGGCCGAAGTGGTTCTCCAGAACCGCCGAGGCTTGGACCTACTGTTCCTCAAACAGGGAGGCTTATGCATGGCGTTGGGAGAAACCTGCTGTTTCTACGCCAATCGGTCTGGAGTTATTCGGGAGTCCTTGCAAGCCTTTAGGCAGCGGTTAGATGAGAGGGACCGCGCACGGGCAACGGGGTCTTTTTGGTATCAGACCCTATATAATTGGTCCCCCTGGCTAACCACCCTACTCTCCGGAGTGGTGGGCCCTCTGGCCCTTCTCCTCCTTGGGTTACTCGTGGCCCCTTGTCTCATAAAATGCATCACCCGCTATGTCCAGAAACGAGTGCAAGCACTCCAGTTGTTTGTCCTGCGTCAATCCTATGCTCCTCTGGACTCTGATGAGTCCCCCGTCTGACTCTTTTCGTCCGTGAAAAGGGGGGAGTGAAGTGGACTGAGTTGTCACAAAAAAAAAAAAAAAAAACCCCTAGCCTAACCTCCTCAGTTTCTACTTCAAAGGATCGCTAATCCCAATTGTAAACTGCTCTCCTAGGATTGCATCCAGGGGACAGTCGCCGGCCGGCTCCAGTAAATGCTCTCTATTTTCTAATTTGGCGTGTGTCTGGTTACTCTCGGCCCGTCCATTTCAGGAACCTCTCTGTAATTTAGATTGATTGGAAGTGTAGCACAATCCAGGACTCTACCCTGCTTTCCAGCAGATTGTAACCTACCAGAGTTTGTACTCTATTGATATAGTCTTCAAAAACCCAGGATCAGTTCCATGCTTAAATAAGCATCAGAACAGAACATACTGTGGAGAAATTCAGATTCAAGTAATTAAAAAATAAAGCAACATCTGAAATAGGTATCTTCTTCAGACAAATATGAAAAAGGTAGGCTGAAACCCTTCTCTACAAGTAGGCATATTGAAATGCATAATACCATGATATTCATTGGGCATTGAAAACACCCATATTTCTGTGAGTTTGCTAACAATTGCAGGGCACATCACATATAACAACATAAGAATATTTCTTATTTCTGTGCAGGCTAACCTTCAGGGGTATGATGATAAAGAAAATGTGATAGAAGCAACAGCAGCCATATCAGAAATTTGCTGCAATATAAAGCCTAGCGAATCTTAGCATAAATGACAATGAGCCACCAGATTTGGAATAACTAAAATACGTAGGGGTAAATTGCTGAAAAATAACTGGGGGTAAAGGTAAAGGCCAAACTAAAATGCATTCATGTTAGAAAAAGTACATTCCTTTTATAAGGCAAAGAGGGAACATTCCTCTAGGGACTAAAACTGCTATATAAAGAAATGGTGAAAGCAGTGACACTCCTAAAGGTAACAAAATTTGAATTTCTTTATTTAGGCCAAGAACTGTGATTTCATTGGCATAGGGAACTCCCTGGGGGTAGAATCCCTCCACTAGTGCAGATTGGCACCTGCTATGCAATTTACAATCTTAGCAAAATGCCTGGACCACTTGAAAGTACAAGTGACTTGCCCAGGGTCACACAGCTAGTATGTGTCAGAAATGAGACTTAAATAAAGGTATTCATGACTTTTGGGCCAGCTCTCTATTCATCATGCACATTGCCTCTGCAGAACTTTTTATTAGTATTTTTAAAGGTTGTTTAACAAAGTAAAGAGAGGAGAAGTGATAAGAGGTGCTTAATAATTACTTGTTGAATGAAAACATTATTAATGAGGAGTTCTAACTCCTTACTCTTGAACCCCTCAAAATGTCAAGTCATTTGAAGTTTTCAACTTAGGGCAAATGAATCCAAGGGCTATTGAAATAAGGTTAGACTTTTTCTTTTTTGCCACATTTAGGAGATAAAGTGCTAATTTATTTACTTACAATCTTACTATTTAATTACCAAAAAAAAAAAAAACTGAGGAAGGATCAGAAGATTGGACAAACAAATAGAAAATGGTAAATGTTCCTTTAAAGAGTATTAGGCTATAATTCTAACATTCATATTCTTACAAATAATGCAGCTGATGCAGGGAGGGGCTAGGGATGTGAGTAATGGTTAGAGATAGAAGGGGAGGGAAGGATGACTTCTCAAGAGCTCTAAATAACCAAATGATTGGGAGTAAACAACCAGAGTTTAAAAGGAACAAATCAGACCTTCAGACCTCAGACCTTTTGGCTTGAGGTACAAGATTGAGCAGATGTTACTTTGGAATTTTAGCAACAGACCTGATATTGTTTTCTGAGGTTTTTACCAACAAAAATTATACTGTTTGGATCAGAACAATTGGACAGGGATGAAAACTGGCTGACAGACAAAAGGAAATGGTGACACATTAAAGAAAAATGTTGAATAGAGAGCTGCAAGTGTCCATGGACATTAAGCTCAAGGGAATAAATGATGTGGCAGAAGCAGCACCACTTGGAGTGTCTACTAAACCAGAAGTCATGGGTGATATGCAAGGATAAGTAAATTACTTGGCAAGTAAAACAAAGCATGAAATATATATGGGAAAACTACAGCTTGAATATATGTAGGTCCATTTATTGATCAAAAAAAGGAATCTTACCAATATTAACAATAACAACTGAAAAACTTTAAGTTTGCAAAGCTCTCCTTATATAGTATTTCATTAAGAGACAACTAATAGGCAATGTGTGAAATTCCTTAGCTTGCCAATTGAGTGGAGCCTTCACAATCTGCCTCCGAATTTCTTTTCAAACTTGCTTCATACTACTCCCTATTTAAATACTCTATCATCCAACCAAATTGGAGCACTCACTATTCCTTAATCCCAATTTGGTCTCTTAAACCTGGATGCGTTTGCATATACCTTCCTGAGTGCCTGGAATGGATTTGTTCCAATCTCTTCTTCATGAAATCCTTTTCTTGTCTAAGATCACTAAGATCTTCAAGATCTAGTCCAGATGTCTTCTGCCTTCCTTTAGCCCCTCTTGCCTAGATGTAATTACGATCTCCCTGAATCTCTCACATTAATCTGTTTGACCTACCCTATTAACTCAATCATATCCTAACTTTCTTTTATTTGCTTACCTATCCTATCCCTTCATTAACTACAATGTAAATTCCTTGATGCTAGAAAATGTTATTTTAAAAAAAACCTTTTATCTGAAGCACAGTGCCCTACACATATCAAGCATTCATAAAAATTTGTTGACTTTTGGAATATGAAATTTGAAATATGAACTTTCAAATTAAAAAAGACATAGATATTAGAGGTAAATAATTTAGTCTGAGCTAAATGGAAAAAAAGACAGGATGAAAATGAGGAAGAAAAAATTAAAAGTGAAATATCAATTAAAACAAACACTTCCAGGCAGGGAGAATAATTAAAACTAAAATGGCTCTCAAAGGAAATTAATTGTTTTAAAAGATGATGTTATAAACTAGCTTATATCAAAAGGTATTATTCACAATGAATTAATAACCATACTCAACATAAATGCACCAAATGACACAACATCTAAATACTTATAGTAAAAGCTAAATGAGATACAGGGAGAAATAGATAGCAAAACTATAGCAGTGGAGAACTCAAAGTACCTCTTTCAAACCAAGACAATTTTAACCAAATGATAAAAAAAAAATTGAGTTAGAGACCTGAATAGAATTTTAGAGGGAAAAAAGTTATCAAAAGCATTTGGCCATTATCAAATGGGAATAGAAAAGAGTATACATAATTTTCAGTTGTTTATGACATCTTTATAAAACGTAGTCAGTACAAAAACTTCCTAACAAAAAGCAGATACATATTAAACATATCGTTCACTGGCCACCATACAATAAAATAATACAGACAACCTCTGAAAAAAGATTAAAATCAATTGAAGACTTAACAACTTAATCCTAAGTGTTTGGTGGGCCAAAGAACAAATCAAAGGGGAAAAAAGATAATTTTATTAAAAATAATAACAATGAGACTGCATACTAAAATTGTTAGAATGCAGCCAAAACAAATTTTAGAGGGAAATTTATATCTCTAAATATTTACATCAGTGAAAGAAAGACTATACCAATGAATTAGGCATGCAACTAAAAAAAGACAAAGAAAATCAACAAATTTAAAAATCCCAATTAAACTCCCAACCAGAAAATTTAAATATCAAAGAAGAATTTACAAAATTTAACGTAAAAAAATGAACAAATACATGAAACTAGGAGTTGTTTTATAATCAATGACATAGATAAGCAATTAGCTAATTTTATTTTTTAAAAAAAGGAAAACCAAATTATTGGTATCAAAAATGTAAAAATAGGTTTACAACAAATGAAGAAAAAAATGAAATTGTTAGAAATTATTATACTGATAACCTACATGAAATGGAAGAATATTTGTGAAAAGATAAGATGCCTATGATAACAAAATAGGAAATAAAAAATTTAAATAACCCAGTGTCAGGAAAAAAAAAATTCCTTTCTGACTAAACCTTGTCCCCAGTGCTATAGAACTATATCTGTCTCCCTATGCTGACCTCAGCTGGAAAAGAAAATAACTCACTGTAATTTTCCCCTGGATTTCTCAATCACAACTACATCTGGTACTCTTTCTAGGTCTTTGTTGGAGTAATTGTGGGAGAGAGCTGAACTGTATTGCTTCCTCCTACTCTGCCATCTTTGCTGGCACTTTATCATGCTCCCTGAGAGAACTATTCTAAACCTTTTTAATCCAACCAGCCCCCTACACTATCTTTTCTCTACTCACTCTCTGGAGAATACTTTACATCCTACTTTACCAGAAAAAGGGGGTATCCACCATCCTTTTTCTCTTTCTCTCCCTCCTGTTCTATTTGTCTTTATTACTGAATCTTTCCAATAAAGAAAAAAGTATACAAACAAAAAACTCTTTAATTAATCCTTAAACTATAATTGTATGTATTATATATGTGTATAGACATATGCATATGTATATGTATATGTACATGTATATACACACATACATATTCACTTTCACAGTTACTTAGACTCTCTGGACCTTACTACTTATCTGTAAAATGAGGGTATCATAATGGATGACCCCTAAATTTATGATCCTATAATTGCACAAAGTTGTCTGCCTCACTGTCTCCCAGAGTCATCAAAGTCCGATGGGAAGACAAAAGTCAGGATGATTGGCAATGTACCAGGATGCAGTGAATGAACTTGGCATCTTTAATGTCTGACCAAACCCTAAGTGCTACACAGCACCTGCTTCAACTGTCTTCATGACTGTTGGAACAAATTGTTCTCATCTGCCAATTTCATCAAAGGTAGACATCCCCCTAACTCACTGCCAGGTTTGAGGCCTGTCAATTACTCTCAACCTTGTTTAGTCTATTTTCCAAGACCAGGAATGGGGAACCTGTGGCCTTGAAGTGCTGTGTGGCCCTCTAGGTCCTCAACTATAGCCCTTTGACTGAATCCAAACTTCACAGAAGAAATCCCCTTAATAAAAGGATTTGTTCTGTAAAACTTGGACTCAGTCAAAAGTCCACACCCAAGGACCTAGACGGCCACATGGGAATTTGAGGCTGTAGATTCCTCACCCCTGACCAAGATGGTTTACTAGAGTGTAGCCACTACACATGTTATAGCTTCTTGGAGCTACAGGTGAGAGTTGGATCAAAGGTGGATGAGAAGCTTTGAAAAGCTCTCACTCCAGAAGTGCTAGTCCTCCTGGAATCCTTCACTTAAATCCAATTCACAAGCAAGTCAAGACTTCACCCTGTGATGTCACTGGTTGACTTTGAAAACAAAGGACAAACAACAAAAGCAATACTACTGACAATTGATGCCTTCAATTTCTCATCTAACACACCTCAAGCTCTTGAAATCTGACTTCCAATCCCACTACTCAATGGGAATATTTCTCTCCAAGGTTTTTAGCAAGCTCTTTATTGCTAAATCTAATAGCCTGATCTCATTCTGAATTGTTCTTAAAGTTTCTGTGGCTTTTGGACACTGTCAACTACCACTTCCTTACATTTCATGTCACTGTTCTCTTCTGGTTCCCCACCTCCTTCCTATCTAACCACTCTTCAGCCTCCTTTACCAGATCATTTTCCATTTCCCATCCACTAAGTCAGATTAAAAAACCACTGGTGAGAACAAGTCTTAATCAACAATGAATTAAACACTTCAGGCTAAGTGCAAAATATTCTCTGATGAACCAGAGTGATACTGACAGGAAGAGTGAGCAAACTCAGATGTACCATTTGGGTTGACTACAAAACAGAAATCTGTTCAGGACCCAAGTTATTCAAGAATCTGGCAGAGATTTGGATTCCAGCAAGTAGTGAATGAGGAGAAAATGTTACCACTAAAAACTTTTCCTGAGAAGGAGCTGATCAGGGAGATATAAGGTCTTTAGCTTTGGACTCAGCATCCCTCCCTAGCCAGAGGGGGACCTTGCATGCATTAGACACAAAGTTTTTGGAATTTGGACTTCCTCTCTTCCCATAGTTATCTTAGTATCATCTCCTGGGACAGGTGGCAACAGTGTTGGCATGGGGAGCTGAGGATAGAACAGATTCTTGACTCTACAAAGAACCAAGCAAAGAAGCTACTACACCACTTGAAGGGAAATAATTGAGTACTTCATTAAGAGGAGAAAAGAACTTCAAAGAACCATGACCTGTGTTACTCTTTTCCCACATATTTTCTCTAAGATTGAGTTTATGTTCCTTTCGACTCTATGAACTTGTGGGAAAGTATGACACAAACTGGTGGCAGGGGATATTTTGTACCAACTCTGCTTATGGTACCCCCTTAGTATATAACCATTTCTAAAAAACTAGTTGAGAAACCCTGAGGGTCTTCCCCTCCCAGTTTGATTATTTTTTTTGGACTAGGTTAAAGAGGCCATTCTTTGCCTCATTTTTTTTTTTTTACCTAGGCTTAATCACTGAATGGGCATTGCCTTGGTCAAACTGAGACTTGTTAAGGAACTTAGCTTGAGAAGGCCAAGGTTCCCCACTATATTCAGGGCCATCTCCAGTTGTCCTGATCCATATCTGGCCACTGGACCCAGATGGCTCCGGAGGTGGAAGTGAGGCAGGTGACTTTGCCTAGCCCTCCCTCACTCAAATCCAATTCACTTGCATGTCATGGCATCACCTCTCTGATATCATAGTCCTTTTCAAGAATGAAGGACAAACAGCAGCAGCAGATAATTATCAACTAATAGTCATGGCAGGAAACACATCAGTGTGCTATAGCATTAGAAAGACAATTCCCACCCAATACCACAAGACTGTGGCTGAACCCCTGAGAGAATGCCATAATCAGACTCTGGGGACCTGATTTATCAGGGAAGGTGGGAATTGTTTATCCTATGCTCCTCAAAACAGTAGTTCTCAATCGTTTTTTTGTTTGTTTTTTTTTTTCAAGGACCCCTTTAGCAGTCTGGTGAAATTTATGAACCATTTCTTAGAATAATTTTTTGATGCATAAAATAAAACACATAGGACTACAAAGGAAATCAATTATATTAAAATACAGTCCTCAAAACATTTTAAAAAAATAAGTTCACGGATCACACTTAAAAATTTATGGACTAGGGACAGCACAGTGGATGGAGCAATGGCCTTGAAGTCAGGAGAACCTGAGTTCAAATCCAGCCTCAAACACTTGACACTTACTAGCTGTGTGACCCTGGGCAAGTCACTTAACTCTGATTGCCTAAGAAAAAAGAATCTAAATGATCTCTAAGGCCCTTTCCATCACTGAAATTCTGCAAAAATTCTAAATATAGTAGCTAATAATACATAACATTCATGTATTCTTACATATTATCTCGTTTAATACTTAAAACAATCCTGTGAAGTGGGTACTATTATTATCCCTATTCCCTATATCCCTATATCCCTATTATCCCTATAGGGAAATTGTAGATAAGAGAAGTTTAAAGACTAGCCCAGGATTATACAAGCTAGCAAGTATCTGAGGTAGAATTTGAACTCAGTTCTTCCTGACTTCAAGTCCAGGGCATTATCCACTGTCAACTAGGTGAATATTAGTAATTTTACTGTACTATAAAACTATTCACCCTATCACATATTATTTACATATTTCTAAGTCAATAGGCTTTGGGTGAAGGTCTAATGGTGGCTTCATGCCTCTCCTATGAATTAAAGTAGATGGCATTTAAGCCCCATGTTTTTCTTAGTATTAGAGGCTTTTTGTTTGTATTTTTCTTACTTCTGGATTATTGATTGCTTTTAGCTTGTTGATATTGCTAGAAATATGACTGCTAGATCAATGAATATCATTTTGCTTCTCTTTCAACAGTGAGGGAGAGTCAAACATTCCTATCTATCTTGAAAGCACATAGCTTTCAGATATTATGTTTAAGAATCATGAGTTTAAAAAAGCAGAATGGCATCTAGAAGTTATTTCGTGCTAAGATTTAGTAATCATTGATAGCAAAGTACAGGTGGGAAGTGGTTTTAAAGTTCCAATTGGTGCTCTGATTTAAAACACCAGTTCTTGAAGTTTTTGGTTTTGGGACCCCTTTACATTCTTAAAAAAATATCAAGGACTCCGCACACCCACCTCCAAAAAGCTTTAGTTTATGTGTGTTATATCCAGGGGTGTACTGGAGCCAGCTTGAGTCAGCTAGTAAAAGATGATTATTATATTTTCAATATGATCATTTATACCTCAGAAAATAGCAAATGCTACAAAATAGGGCTTTATTTGTTGTTTTATGGATTGCCTAGACTTAAGAAAATAGTAGATAAAAATGTTAAGAATGCAGATTAAACTTAACTGTATCATGTGTACTTTTTTCCCCTAGAAAGCCAGTTGTTGAACAATCACCAGCATACCTCTGTGCCTGTGTGCGTAAAAAAGAAGGGTCAGGTGTTGTTTGTCCTTTGTTTTTCAGAGAAGACCAACGGCATCAGTAGGTGATCTCTTGACTTGCACCTGAATTAGATTTAAGTGAGGCAGAGTTGCACAAAGTCATCAGCTTCACTCTGTCTTCCTGAGACATAATAGATTTGCAGTTTTGTGTGCAGCTGGGTTTTTAAAATTATATTATAGAAATGCTTGTTTATTCCATAAATTAAGAATAAAATAAAAAAAGACATCAAAGTCCAGTGGCAAGACAAGTCAGGATGGCTGGCCCAGAATGGAGTGGATGACAGCATGTTATCCACTTCAATGTCTAACCAAGTTCCAAGCACTCCACAATGCCTGCTTCAGCTACCTTCATGGCCATTGGAACAAATTGTTCTTATCTGCCCATTCCACTGGGGAAAGTCTTCACATGCTTGGGGTAGACACCCCCCTACTTTGCCAACAGGCTTATCCTCAACCTGGTTTAGCCTGTCTGCTGAGACAGTTTACCTGGGTGTATCCAAAGCATATGCTATAGTTTCTTGGAGCCATAGGAGAGAGATGAGTGCCAGGTAGACACTAAAGGTGGGTGAGCAGCCCTGAAAAGGGCTTAGCAAACCCTGACACCAGGGGTGCTTGTTCTCTTTGAACACTCCATATACTCCAAAAGGGTCAGATGTGAAAAGATACAATCAAAGGCAACTAGCAAGAAATTGGACATATGGAATGAGGAGTTGAAGCTGATATTGAAAGGTGATTGGAGACTGGGGGACTGTGGAAGGATGGGGGTATTCTTGATGATAATAGAGAAGTTCTATCTCAGCATAGTGGTGCAAGCCTGTAGTCCTTGATGCTGTGGAGGCCGAGGCCAGTAGATTGCAGGAGTTGAAAAATTCTGAGATGCAGTAGGGCTAAAGCTGATGAAATAGAACATTAAGTTTAGTGAGCCCCTGGGAGTTGAGCACTAGCAGGAAGCCTAAGGATGAGTAAATGAGCCCAGGTTGGGTAAAAAAAAATGGAGCAGACTAAATTTTCACACCAGTCAGTATTGAGATCACCTCCATGAGTGGTTGCTGCATTTCTAGACTAGGGAAGGTAGGGAGACTCAGTCTCAAAAACAAATGAAAAACAAAGTTTGCTAGAGGAAAAGGTTTTTGGGGGGGCGGGACAGGGACATAATTCATTCTGTGATGGACATGTTGAGTTTGAGACACCTGTGGCACATCCAGTTCAAGATGTCCAAGTTCTCAACAGTTTACTTTGACACAGGGCTTTAAGGTTTGCAGAGTGCTTTACATCCATTATTTCACTTGAGTCTCACCTCTCTGTTATTATTCTAACTTTACAAATGAAGATTACAAAAGGTTAAACGATTTGCCTAGGGGCACACAGCTAAGTGAAATTCAAATCCAGTTCTTCTTTATTCCAAGTATAGCACTCCATCTGCTTCACCAATATGGCCTCACAACCTGGGATTCTGTAATTCTAACGAAAATGCTTTTTATTCCTAACAACAGGTCAAGCGAACCAGATGATTACCTATTGTGGCAGGCTTCTCTTGGTCATTAAGACGAATGTTTTTTTTTTTAAATAGCAGCAATTTTCTTCACTAAGATAGTATGTAATATGTATGTCTCTACACTTATGTAAATGATTCTGTTCACATGAACCATTAAACACAAATAATGTTACATTCAATGCTATCTGCCTAAATAAAGATTAAGATTCTTGAGTGGAGTTGGGACAGGCAGTGTAAACAGGATGGCATATGAAGTGTGATACACTCTTCAGACGGCAAAGTATGTATCAAGGTTAACTTATTAATAAAACATGGCTGGCCTTGATTTAGTTTATAAGAAACTTAAGACATTTATCAACATCTGTCTGAACCCAGTTCCAGCCTCTTGGACTCTGTTGTGAATAAGCTGATTAATAAAAGATGATGTTTTAGGAAGGAAGCTTAGATCTCTCCGAGCATGGACAAAAGAAAACGCAGGGCTGCATCTACATATGAAAGGGAGTTGTGAAAGCAAACTAGTTTACCACCATAGGTCTGGCTGCCAGCTTCCTATAACATTTCATCTGACTCAGTTTTGGCTGGAGCCTGGAAAAATTTAAAAAAAAATAATAAATAAAAAAGAATGTCAAAAATTAAGTGTGGAATTAATTTACAAGAGAGATTGTTATGCCTTATTTTGATGGGGAGGGAGAGAGCTCAGGAGGGATTCTGAAACTGAACTCAGTTCCCTTGTGACTTCCTCCCCTCAGTGTTCTTAACTTTGCAGCTTTCCATGTTTGTTTTTCATTTGTCTCCTTGATCCTTTGGTCTTTGCTCTGCTTTAGGTTAGAATAAAACCAGTAATAACTGTTCTGGCATCCTTTGCTCACTGATAGGCTATTGCCCAATAACCGTTGCCCTCCTAAAACAAACAATATACTATGCTCCCCCAATGCCGAATAATTGAGGCAGCATGCCATAGGGAAATATTAGACTAGGAAGAGTGTGGAGACCTGGATTTTGGGTCAGGAGTTCCCGTTAACTCCTTCCTTTTCCAATCTCTCTTAATTCAAATGTCTTCCCTCTTTTGATTACGTGACTTTGAGCAAAACATTTGAACTTGCTGTGTAGGAATTTCCTTCTTGGTCAAATGAGTAGGGGCTAGATGAGATGACCATGTCAGTTCTGATATTTTATGGCAGTTCTAAAATTTGTTGTTTTTTTTTTCCTGGTGATCATTTTCAAAATTTCTGGAATGTTTTGTCTCCTCACCTCTACTTCTTAGAGTTGTGCAACATCTTCAATACTCAGCTCCAATGCCACCTTCTGTAGAAAGCCTTAGCCCATTCATCCTCTAACTGTTAGAGCCTTTCAGTCCAAGGTTACTTTCAGGTTACTCTGTATATACATAGAAATGATCATTCATATTAGTCATTAAGTATAAGTAACACTAGCACTATCCATCTGCCTCAATAAAGGTTAAGATTCTTGAGCTGATAAATTGTTTAAAGAGGATGGCATACAAAGGGTGATACACTCTTCAGTAGGCAAAGTATGTATGAAGGTTAATATGCATGTATGTATTTATTTATGCATCGCTTCCCCTAATAGAACACAAGTTCCTTCAGCATAGGCACTGTTTTTCCTGAAGGACAGGCATTGTTTTTACCTTTCTTCATTATCCCCTATACCTAACACTGTTCTTGGCATATAGCAAGTACTTAATAAATCATATGATTAATTTTAATCAAATAATATTTTTATTCCACTAATATTTTAAAGTACCTACTAAATGCAGAGACTCTATGGGTGATACAAAGGTAGGTAAGACATGGTCCCTCCTCTTATGTATCCTTGTGTTTATCTATAGAAACAGACGTAGAGCTGGAAGGATCACTTGTCCCCGTTCTCTCATTGTGCAGGTCACACTAAGATCAATAAAGTAAAAGGACTTTCCCAAGCATGGTAGAGTAGTGGGACACATGATTATTATCTCAATCAATAAACATTTATTAAGTACTTACTGTGTTCCAAACACTGTGCTAAGCACTGGGGATACAAAAAGAGGCAAATAACAGTCTCATTGATGGGGGTACTACAGAATGTAGCCTATCCATGCCTATTCATCTTGTACAGTTCTTTTAACTATGTTGTTGTTCAGTCTTCCAGTTGTGTCTGATTTTTTGTGACTCCATGGATAATAGTATGCCAGGCCTTTCTATCTTCCACTATCTCTTGAAGTCTGTTCAAGTTAATGTTCATTGTTTCCATGACACTATCCATTTCGTCTTCTGCCATCCCCTTTTCCTTTTCCTTTCAATCTTTCCCAACATGAGAGTCTTTTCCAATGAGTCCCATCTTCTTATTACATGGTCAAAGTATTTAAGCTTCAGTTTCAGTATTTGATTTTCTAGTCTGAACTAATTTCTTTAAGTATTGATTGACTTGATCTCCTTGCTGACCAAAGGACTCTAATTCTTCTCTAGCACCACAATTCAAAAGCATCAACTCTGTGGCACTCAGCTTTCTTTATGGTTCAATTCTTGCAACCATATATTGCTACTGGAAAAACTATAGCTTTGACTACACAGATCTTTGTCAGCAAAGTGATATCTCTGCTTTTTAGGATGCTATCCAGATTTACCATAGCTTTCCTTCCAAGGAGGAAGCATCTTTTAATTTCATGGCTGCAGTCACCATTTGCAATGATCTTTGAGCCTAAGAATATAAAATCTCACACTGTTTCCATTTCTTTTCCCTCAATTTGCCAAGAAATAATGGGACCAGTTGCCAAGATCTTAACTTTTTTGATGTTAAGTTACAAGCCAGCTTTTATACTAGCCACTCTTAAAACGTTTTTCATTCCAAGGTACACCACCGAGGGCTCAGCCATTGAATGAATTAAAATAACAAATGGGTTTTAGCCTGCTCTCAGTTCCCCAAATGTTTACCTGCTCAAGAGCCAGAAGAAAACATTCCATATAGAGATCCTATTGAAGTGAGGGGTTTAGCATTTTCACCCTTCCTATATTTGTGTAACAGTGCATGCCTTCCTAATTGGTAGGGTAGCACCAAGAATGTGATTGCCTAGTTTTTCAAGGCCCATCAAAATTGAAAGATGGAGTTGAGGAACAATGTATATGTTCTTTAAGTTTCATATTTTTCAAAAAAGGTAAAGTACATTTAACTAAGGGATGACTTCCTACAATGCGGCTTAAGCTTTTCTTCTGAATCAATAAAGAATGGAGGCTTGACAAGCATGAATCATTCAATCACCAAGTATTTATTAGCACCTACTATGTGCCAGGCACAGTGCTAGTCACTAGGGATACAAGTAAAAGAATGAAATATCACTATCCATTAGGAACTTAAATTCCAATGGGGAAGACAAGTGTATACACACACACAAACACACATATACAGCCTCTAGAAACCTCTCCCACCCTGCAAAAGGCTCAAAAAGTCTCTAAATTGATGATGAGTCACTGTTGAAAAACTGAAATGGAAATCACTTCTGTGGAATCAGACAATCCCAAAGCAAAAGGAAAATGTACAGCAGTGCCTTGTATGTCAATCACAACAATGTTAACAAGTTTCTGCTATTTTTAATATCCTTATTCCCCAGTTTAATATGAGAAGTCCAAGAATTCTTTTTTTATGATTAAGCTTTTATAATTCAAAACATTCATTCCCACAAATACACTGTTACAGACCCTGCTCTGATAATGAAACTGAGTGAACGTAATAAACTGTGAATTTAAATAATCATAAGAAGACTACTACCAAATATGACCTTAACCAAAACTTATAGATATATTTTTAATGTTATTTAAATGGCTATAAATTTGAGAGTCAATACAATACAGTAGACAGATTTGCATTCACATCTCATTAGCTAACTATACGACCACAGGCAAGACTCAGTTTCGTCAACTGTAAAGTGGGTATAATAGTACTTGCAGTACCTACCCCATAAGCTTATGGTGAGTCTTAAATGAGACCAATGTCTATAAAACGCTTTGGAAACTTTAAAGTACTTTATAAATGTCAGTTATTATCATACGATGTGCTTACTTGCCAAAACTGTTTTAGAAAAAGACATAAATAAGCTGTAGTAAATATGCTTATGTAGATATATATTCCTATATCTCTAGAAACCATATGTCTGTATATTTATTATTTAAAGCAATCTCTATTCAGTTCTTTCTAAGCCTATCCACAATTTTCTCAATCTAGTGTAATGCTAACAAAAAAAAAAAAAAGCCAAACATTGGTTAGTTTAGAAATTATCAGGAACATACCTATACTTTATTGTATCCTGAAATTATTATTCACACACATCATTGTCCTACCTATTCTTATAAGCTGCCATAGAGGATATTCCTATCAGTGACAGTTGGACTGTACAGTATGATGAGGGGTGTGTGAACCTTCCACAGGGGATTTATTTGTAACCTATCCATCCAGTTTTCCATGCTTTGCAAAGTGTTTCATTATTGGTGATACTAACACTTTGACTCATGACCTATAATGCAGCGCAGTGAAGTGGTGTGGTAGGAGAGGAATCTGTTTTATGGTTGGACTGTTCTCCCTTTATTGAGGCAGCTTGGTGGCTCAGTGAATAGATACTAGACCTGAAATCAAGAAGACCCAAGTTCAAATCTTACCTCAGATACTGAGCAGCTATGTTACTCTGGGCAAAACACTTAGCCTTTCTGTGCCTCAGTTTCCTCATCTGTAAAATGGGGATAATAATAGTATCCACTTCACAGGGTTGCTGTAAGGATCAGATCATATGAGATAACAAGTTCTTTAAAAACCTTTGAGTGCTGTATAAATGCTAGCTATTTTATTATCATCATTATTATACTTTGAACTTCCTCCCAGTCCCAACTGTACAAAGGGCAATGAGTGTCCCTTTGTCAGTCAATGGAGAATTTATTAAGCACTTACTTTGCCAGGTACTGTGCTAAGTAGTAGGGGAATGAATAAAGGCAATGACATCATCTTTGCCCTTTCAACATGTTAGACTGACTTCTTCAGGGATCATCAGTCTAGACTTGTAAAAGACTTTCAAGGTTATAGAATCCAACCCCTTCATTTTACAGATGAGGAAACTGCAGAAAAGCTAAGTGCTTTGCCCAGAGTCACATAGCTACTAAGTATCTGAGGCAGGATTTGAACTCAGGTCTTCTTGACTCCAGGTCCAGCACTCTCCCACACCACGTAGGTAACTTCTTAGAGTTTCTGAGTTTGGACTTCTGCTCCCTGCATCACCAGAATCAATACAGCAGATATCTGAACCCTCACCAGAAATCATAATCACTTCTGTGGGTTTAGAGGTCTTACTTTCAGAGCTGCTCTCTTACTACTGTAGAAATTATTCTATTTGGTGTAGGAATATTTCACTAGACTCAGAGTGGGTGACTGCCCTGGCTGTATAATCAAAGAGCTAATCATCACAGACCATTTGGTACTCCTTTTGATCCACCACATCACCAACCTGGCTTGCAATGTTACATGCAGTCAATCTTCTCCAGCTTCTCATCAATGGGATCTTCTACCATAGCCTGATATAGCTCAGTAATGTCCTGAGGTTCCATCACTGGCCTTGGACTCATAGCATGAGGGCTGGGAAGGAAGGAATCCAAAGCTGAGAGGATAAGCAAAAGGTATGAAAGCGGGTTAGAGGAAAGATCATGAGCAGTTGTGAGAGGGGGAAAGCAAGGGAGACCTAAGTTGGATGTCTATTATGTTATAATGGTGATGGCAGTTGGTGGGTCCACAGTATTGGTATCTAACTCAGGGTGGTATTGAAAGGTGTATGGCACTTGTCAACTTAAAGTAGAACTGAATAAAATTGTTATGCCTCTGGATATGTCAATATGATGGACCAGGTAGCCCAAGCCCTCCAATTTATTTTTTTTTAATTTTGTTTTTTTTATAACATGCTGGATAGAGAAAACTCATATGAATTCTGGAGGTGACTTGTCATAATCTGCTCTTCCATAGTCCAAACTATAAGTAAATAACTTACTGAAACTTTGTCCCTCACAGTTTAAAAAGGAAGGTCAGAGGTCAATTGGATTTTTTTCAGGTTCTAGAAAAATTATATTCTTTATCTGGGCATTTTGATAGTCCCATTGACTGAAGCATTTGCAAATATTGAGTGAGGCTCAGACCAGGCTATAGTTTTGAAAGACTTAAGAAGGATATCCAGCAGTCTTTCCCCCTGGATTCTTATGTCCTGTAGGGTCTATGTTTTTGGACATCTCTATCCAGAAGGATCAGGCTGACTGAAGCCTTTGATAAGTATCAAAGTGTAGCCAGATTAAAAGGACCATTAGGTTTCTGGTGCCCTAAGTTTCCCAAGATAGTGACTCAATATACCACTTTTGAATCTTCCACAGGGGTTTCATTCCACATTCATTCATTCATTCATTCCACAGGGGATTCATAACAAAACAAAACAAAAAAACAACAGTTGCTTATGTTCTTTAACCCAGAGATAGACACTACTGGGTCAATACTCTAGAGAGCAAAAATAGTGGAAAAGGATCCATATACACAAAAAATATTTACAGAAACTTTTTTTTTGTAGTGGAAAAGAATTGGAAATTAATGGCTTAACCATTGATTGGGGAGTGGCTGAGCAAATCCTGATATATGAATGTAATAGAATTCTGTTGTGCCAGAAGAAACAATGAGAGGAACAGTTTCAAAGAAAAGGAAGAAGACCTGAATGAACTGATAAAAAATGAAAATATTTTAAGAGCATAAAATAAATGCATAATATCACAAAGAAAACCAACTATATAAACCAACTATACTTGATAACTGACAGTTATTGAAATATTAAAAAAATACAGATCCTGAATTAAGAAGCCTTGATATAGTGTTACCTTCAGAGATTCAATGAATAAAATACAAACTCCTTAGCTTGGCATGGTAGTGATAGTCATTTGAAGCAGTTGGGAGGTCTACTTCACAGCCTGGAACCAAGACTTGATTTTAAATCTGGCCTCAGACACTAGTTGTGTGGTGTCACTTAACATGTCTGCCTCAGTTTTTTCAACTGTAAAGTGTTGATTATAGCAGCACCTCTATCGCACAGTTGTTGTGAAGATCAAATGAGATAATATTTGTAAAGTACTCAGCACAGTGCCTGGCACCTAGTCAGTGCTTAATAATATTAATGAAATCCACTCTCCTCCTTCAGCTCTCCAAATCATTAAGCTACCAGAACAAAATATAGGTCTCTGAATTCTCCACAAACACAAATTTCCATGAAAATCTAATAAAAAGGAAATAGGACAAGTACATTAAATTTCTTCATTCACTGCCTAACTTCCTCTAGACTCACTGACTGTTCTTTTAAGTAGTATGCAGATTTCTTTTGGACTATCAACACAGACCCTGTGTCTGTGTTGATTTGTGCAACAGCTGTAACTTCAACGAAAGTTTTTCAGAAGGGAATCTACTTTTCAAAATAAGCCACAGAACTTTATTTTGCTTACTTTTCCTAAAAACAACATGGTTCTTATGTTTAAGAAAATCATAGGAAATGTGGCTTTTGGAGTATGTTTGGCTCTTGCCCTACTCTCTTACTCCACATATTAATATCAAGGAATTCATTTAACTTTCACATCCCTGTTTCTCAGCCTGTAAAATGTGCATAGCATGACTTGTCTTCCATTTCCCTTCATAATCTGGTTCCAACTTATCTTTCCTGACTTAGATCATTTTATATTTTAGCCAAATTGATGTCCTCATGGTTCTCATATTTCTCCTCTGCCCTATCTCACCTCCATGCCTTTGCTCATGCCTCAGATGGTATTACCCTGCTCCCTCCCTTCATTTTCATTTTCAGAATTCAACATTTTTAAAGAATCTGCAACGCTAGATATGAGGGCAAGCACAAAGACAATAAGAAAATAGTCCCTTCTCTGAAGGAACTTGCCCGAGGTTGGTTAAGGAGGGGGCATATGACACACGTACAGTTAAGTATAACCCACAGTGATGATGGGAGCAAAGGAGAGATCTAGAGGAAGTGCTCTAGAAATACTTGAGGAGGTAGTAAACATCTTTGGCTGAGGTTGGGGATTGATTAGGAGAGGTCACATACAAGAGGTATCAGCCAAATTAAGTCTTAAAGAATGAAAAGGATTCAGAAAACTGGGAATGAGGAAGAAATGACTTATGAAAATAAAATGGAGGGCTTGGACTACTTGGTCCATCATATTGACATAGCCAGAGGCATAACAATTTTCTTCGGCTCTATTGTAAGTTGACAAGTGCCATACACCTTGCAATACTACCCTGAGTTAGATACCAATATGCTGGACCCACCAACTGCCAACACCATTATAACATAGTAGATATCCAACTTAGGTCTCCCTTGCTTTCCCCCTCTCACAACTCCTCATGATCTTTCCTCTAACCTGCTTTCATACTTTTCATACCTTTTGGCTTATGTGCACAGAAATGCATATAGGCAAGTGAAATGTGGTGTGTCATATTGAGTATCAGCATTATCATCATCACCAATCTAGAGCT
Source organism: Vombatus ursinus (assembly GCF_900497805.2). NCBI lineage: Eukaryota > Metazoa > Chordata > Mammalia > Diprotodontia > Vombatidae > Vombatus > Vombatus ursinus. The sequence goes on from NW_020940360.1 coordinate 7,766,705, forward strand.
GAAGAGGGACCTTGGAATCCACTTAGCCCACTCCCATATCTTAACTAGGGAGGAAGCAGAAGTCCATGGAAGCCAAGTGGCTCATCCAAGTCACATAGATATTAAGTGTCACAAGCAGGGCTTAAATCCAGGTTCTTTGACTCTAGAGCCAGTACTCATCCCATTGTATCCCTATTCCTTCCTTCCTTCCTTAAAAAACTAGTAGCTCAATTTGGTTAGAATGAGGAGTATGGGAAAGAACATATTGCAAAAATAAGATTGCAAAGAGAGGCAGGAGACAACCTATGAAGGGCTTTAAATACTATTGAAATCCTCCTCCTCAAAGACTCAGCCCAGGTGTTACTTCCCCCATGCCTCCAGCTGGAAGTGATCTCTCTCTTTTCTTGACTCTCAAGATACTTTGTTTTTTAACTCCTTTCATGTACTTACAACTTCCTAATTTTTATTATGGTTATTCACATCCCTGCCTAATTTACTACTAAATTGTAAACTCTTTGAGGACAGAGATTGTGCCTTCTTTCACCTTTGCAGCATCAGCACTTAACAGTATGTACATCATAAGTGATTAATAAAATGCTTATTGAATTTCATCATTGATCAGTGGAATAGAATAGGCACACAAGATGTAGCCTAATATGTGATAAACACAAAGACCCTGGCTGCAAGGTTAAGGACTTTCTATTTGGTGAAAAAAAATTGCTAAGAAAATTGGACAATAACATGGAGGAAATTAGAGATAAACCAACACCTTTTACCAAGATAAACTCCAGATGGACGTATGTCCTAGATATAAAAGGTTACATCAAAAAACAATTGGAAAAACATGAATCAATTATTTAACAAATCCATGAGTAGAAGAAAAGTTTATGACCAAACAGTGGGTAAAGAAGATAAAACACAGAGGTTTAGTTAAAACATAATTTTCCTTACATTAAATTTAGAAGTTTTGTACAATGAATCCATTAAATCTAAGATTAAAAGGGAAACAATTAACTAGGAAAATTTTTATAGGAAGTTTCTCTAATAAAGGTCTCATTTCCAAGATATATAAGGAACTGATTAAAATTTATAAGAATAAGATTTACAAATGACTTAAGGATAAGGAAACCCAGGCTATCTATAGCCATGTGGGATAAAAGCTCTAAATTTCTACTAATTAGAGAAATGCAAATTGAAGCAAGTTTGAGATTACAGTGATCCTAATTTCATATCCATCTGATTGACAGAGATGGCAAAAAAGGAAAATGACAAATGTTGATGGAGCTGTGGAAAAGTAGGAACATTAATGTACTGTTGGTGGACCTGTGGATGAGTCTAACCATTCTGAAAATCAATTTATGTACACAAAAAGTTACTAAACTGTGCATGCCCTTTTACCTACTAATGACTACTGCTAGGCTTATACTCAAAAGAGATTGAAGAAGCAGGAAAAATGTTTTATCTGTATAAAAAATATTTCAGAGCAGATCTTTTTTGTAATCAAATACTGGAAACAAATGCGATATCCATCAATTGAGGAATAGCTAAATAAGTGAGATCCAATGAGCAAATTTGTTTTGTTTAATTATAATAGTAATAATTTGTTCTTGTTCAGTCATTCCAGTCATATTTGGCTCTTCATGATCTCACTTGGAGTGGCTTGCCATTTCTTTCTCCAGCTCATTTTATAGATGAGGAAACTAAGGCAAATAGGGTTATGTGCCTTGCCCAGGGTAACATAGCTAGTTAGTGTCTGAGGCTACATTTGAACTCAGGTCTTCGTCACTTCAGGCCTTCCTTACTCTATCTTCTGTGCCACCTAGCTGTCCAATAATAATGAGTTATCATTTATATAGTGCTTTGACGTTTACAAATATTTTATAAAAATGATCCCATTTTATACTCACACAACTATGGGTGTTATCATTCTCCTCAATTTGCATATGAGGACACTCAGAAATTAAGTGACTAGCTTAAAGTCACACAACCACTAAGTGTATGAGATCACATTTGAACTCAGATCTTACTGATTCCAGGCCATGCTGCATTACCTAGCTGGATATTTGTTACAAGGAATTTCTTTTTCTTTTTCTTCTTCTCAGTGGGGTGGGGTTGGGAGGGAGAAAAACTACATTTCTATAAATTTTTTAAATGCTTAAAATATAGAGGTTGGAGAATATTGCATTCACTTTCAGATGTGATTATTATATTGTTAGTTTTACTTAATAGTTTTACTTTGCTAAAAGAGAACTCTCATGTAGTGCGGCTAACCTGGACAAGTTTGTAATGTCTGCATAAACATGTCAATAAAACTTTTTTTAAAAAAAATTAAAGTAAAAAATGAACAACAAAAAAGAAATCAATCAATCAATATTTATTGAATGCGTACTATGTGCCAGGCACTGTGGATATAATGACAAAGTCTTAAGACTTCCTTTGAGAAATTCACATTCTACTAGGACTGAATTAATAACAAAATTAATTTATTTGGGTAAAGACTGAAATATGGTATCACAGAGTTACATTATTTTTTCAGTCTTAAGTAATCAAAGACTTCATGAGTACATAAAAATACTTAGCCACTGCAATATGAAAAAAAAATGATACTGTTTGTGGAATGAGAAAATCCCCCACAGGATTTGAGGAAGATGGAACACTTTGGTCTTAAAGGGCAAGGTAGCAGCTAAATCAGAATGCCTTGACCCATGGTGAATCCAAAGGCTTGATACGGACATAAGAGAGCCATAAAGAATAATCATTTGTGATTAAATGAAGAGACAACTCAACATTCTTTTTAAGAGGGCTCATCTTTTAAATGTTGCATAGAAAGAACAGCTCTTAACCTCTTGAGAGGAGAGAGGTCCTTTTTTCCATCGTAAGAGCCACAAACTGCTATAAAATGAGAGAGACAGACTTTTCTATTGGGGAACAGCAGAATGTATAAAGAACTACATTCTTCTACTGAGGAGAGATGAGTATGCTTTTAAAAACATCTTAACAAAAAGGTCTATATAAACATTATAAAAACCCATGTAATATTTGTTTTCCCTTCCCCAATATGGGTTTTAAAATAAATGTAATTACTCTTGAACAATATGTGCTTCAACATCAGGTACTGAAAACCAATTAAAAATAAAAAGAAAGAAAGAAAGAAAGAAAAACAAGCCCAAATGATTCACCTTGGAAGGGTTCCTATTTGAAGGCTAACCTGGATATTATAACTAGTGTCAGAAGGTGAAAGGTTAAAAGTGTAAACTTTTCCAGTAAGTCTTAGTCTTTGTTTTCAAGTCGTCTCATATGGGATTAAAAAATAAAAGTTCCGTTTAATTAACTTGCCGCTATGAAAAGTTTCAAGGATCTCCATCGCTTGGGCCCTGCTTTTGGGGAACTTCATGAGGTACTTGAAGACCTTTCAAGCTTTATAGGAAGTGTACCCTGGATAAAATCTTTTGCAAGGAACAATAAAAGTCTGAATAATGGAGACCATGAGCCTGGTGTTGCTGTAATGAAAGAAGTCCTCAATATTTTGGCACTTCTCAGTTGATGTAAAATGTGTGTTATTCTCATTGATCGAGGGGATTGCCAACAGGAATAAGTGAAATGTGTGTTAATCCACTGCTCCTCCACAGCCACAGTAAAAAGCCTTTGCTGCATTTCCTTTTTGGGATCCTGCCTCCCCTTTGATTCACACCTACTTTCTTAAATCTAGATTAGACCCTCGGTAATATTATTTATATGGCACTACTACATTTGATTCACACATTATAGCCTGCTGCAAAATGTAGCTGGCCTTTTATCCCCAAGGACTCAAAAATAAGGTCAGATTAATTGTATTTTTAGAAATATTCCGTGTCTATCAACCTGACAATACTTTTTTATGAGTTCTTGCTTCTCTACTTTCAATAGCAGCAACAGCTCTCTACAATGAAGACCTAAACTTTAAATTGTGATAGCAGTCAGTTAGCCGTCTATTTAATATTTTTGTCAGTCCAGAACTTGATGATGAAATCATTTCATCAATGAAAAGGAATATCAATGTGAACATTCTTTCAACTTATTTGCCCATGGTCATGCAATTATTATTTATCAGAGCTAAGACTCGAACCCAGGTTTTACTGACCTGAGGCCTGGCTCTCACTCTATGTACCACGTCATGTTGCCTCCTAGAATAACCCTATGAAGTCCTCTTTTCAAGTGTTTTTGACTCTACCAAGTCATGGTAAAGTGGGTTATGCTACCATGATCATGTTGAAAACAACTATTCTCCTGTATCTTTGCCCCTTTGTCCCTTATGCATCCACTTCTTGCTTTGAGAACTGTAATCAAATCAACACCAGGATTGCTTCTGGAAAGTTCATGTCAATGGACTACCTATTGTGACTAGTCATCATTCCTGTGACTTCCAAGACCCAGACATTCTTCCTTGTCCAGCCACTTTCTACTCCCTAATATGTTTTCTCTCTCCTTATTAAAACCTAAGTTCCTTAAGAGTAGGCACCCTTTTGTATTTGTATACCCAAGTACTTAGCACAGGGCTTGTTACATAGTAAAAATTTAATATACATATTTTAATTCATTCATTTTGTTCATTCAACCCTAGAGAAACAGTCTCTTATGTTGCCTCTCTGTACTTGAAAGGAGGATTCTTTTATGATTGTGTCTGTCCAAAAATAATGGATCCCTCACCTTCAAGAGGAAAAAGCAGCTCAGAAGTTGGAAATCATACCTACAGGTAATTAAACAGTTATAGGTATACTTTACATGACATATTTGTATCTGATAGGTTTCAAGCCCCGAAAAACTTTAATTGAATCCAATTTTCTTATGTGCTCACATTACAATTTTGGAAATGGTCCACTTTTAAAAATTCAAAGATACAGATGATTTTTAAATCATACATTTAGTGGAAAATAATTTTCTAATGAAACATTACTAATAGCACTCAATAAAACAAATACTTCACTACAGAGTAGCAGAAAACCCATGTGAATTAGCAAGGAGAAGCATTATCTCATTCAAGAAATGCTTAAGGCAAAAATAAGCGTTCGAAGATGGTTGCTCAGATAATTTCTTCTCTGTCATAACCTGGAATCTTTCCAAACATCTTTAAGTAGTGATGATATAAGTAAAAAGTATTGCATTTTCACCATACTAATGGTAAAGATGTATTATTATCTTTTTAAAGAGCTTTTACTCCTCAGCTGAACTTTGAAAAGATAAAGGCAGGGCAGGGCAGAAGATAATACCACCAAAGTGGAGCACTGACAAAGCAAGAGGCAAGATTTAGGAAACGATATTTTTTAAAAAATCAATGCGACCGACAAGAATACTTCTTGAAACAATATGACAACTAGTAGGGGCTATTTCCTCTTCTTTTAAACATATAATTAATATCTTTGGTTTTTACACTATTTTCCAAATATATTCTTTCTCCTTTGCTTCAAGTGCTCATTTCAAGTACCCTTATATGAGTCAGATCATGAAAATAATCAGACTAAAACAAATTCTCACAATAGAGAACACACTTTCCAAGACGTTGACCTGTACACAGACCATAGGGTGTGCCTCCACAAAAGAGTTGCTCAAAATGTTCAAACAGTTGTTAATTATCTTCCCATTTTTCCTGATGAGCTCATGGTAAAGTTCAGGAACAGAGAGTGATGGAAAATATGTGTACTGTTTCATAGATGTTCTAGCGTGTAAACTGGAATGGCAATTACCATGTTCGACTTATTATAAAATCACTCTAAAAACTCCACAATATCCTCCTTCCTTCTACTATGGCAGTTGACAGGGATTTCTATTTCAAGCATAAAATTAAGGCATGTGGGTGTGTTCTAGGAAACATAATCACTGCTTGGCTTGCTTTTGTTCGCCATATGAGAAAGAAAAAAAGGAAGGAAGGGAGGAAGGGAGGAAGGGAGGGAGGAAGGGAGGGAGGAGAGAAGGAAGGAGAAAGGAGTGACAATACCTATCACTGGTCTTTCAGGTCCAATATCAGTTTACCCCATCTTTGTACATTGCTCTTGCCTCCTCTGATCACTGGCCCCTGAATTTACTCCTCATGACTTTAATTCTTCTCGGGCTATCCATTAATATAGGCATGAATGAAATAGTGGAAAGAGTGATAAACTTGGAATAAAAAGACTCGGGTTCTAGTTACTTCTCTGCCACTAGCTGGCTGTGCGACTTTGGGCAAATCATTTAATTATTCCGAGTTTCATTTTCCTACCTCTAGCAAGGTTCAAATTAGAGGATGTATTTCAAGCCCTTTATAAACTTAAAAGTGTAACATAAACATAAAATAATATTATTATGCCTTGGAACAGTTGTCTTAAAGACTTTTTCTGGTCTTTCTGGTTCAGTTCTTCTAAGAAAATTCCACAAATTAAGTAAGGGAAATATCCAGTGCTAGGAACTTAAACAAATCTAGCTGATAAATGAATGGAAAAGGTCTCTCCTCTGACATTTTCACCTGCATGTACTTATATAAATATTACAGAATCCCAGAATTTTAGATTCAAAATGAACCTCAATGGCTATTTTCTTTTAACTTATACCTGAAAAAGAGTCTCTGCTACAACATAACCAATGAATGGTCATCCAGTCTTTGTTTGAAGTTCTCCAATGTAGGGGAACCCTCAACCTCCTGAAGCAACCCATTGCAATTTAGGATAATTCTAATGATTAGGAAATTTTTCTTAATATCACGACTAAATTTGCTTCTTTCCAACTTCCATCCACTGCTCCTGGTTCTGCCCTCTGGGGTCAAACAGAGCAAATCTAATCACTTCCACCTGACAACCCTTCAAATACTAGAAGACAGATATCATGTGCTCTCTAAGCCTTCTCTTCTCCAAACTAAGTATCCTGAATTACTTCAATTTATCTTTGGGTGTCATAGATTCAAGAACTTTCACTATCTCTGGTTTGCTTTCTGGTTTGCCCTTTTCTGGTTGCTTTCTGGTGTATCAATGTCCTTCTTAAATGATCTTGTCCAGAACTGAACACAGTATTCCAGATGAGGCCTGATGATGCCAAATGCAGAAGGACTTTCACAAACGTAGCCCAAAATAGTATGATTAGCTTTTTGACTCCCACATCACACTATTGACTCATGGTGAGCTTTATGTCTACTAAAACACCCAGGTATTTTTCAGAAATGTCATTGTTTAAACATACCTCCCATCTTTTACCTAAGTTAACCTTAAGATGATTTTTTGAAACAATGTGTAAGACTTCACATTTATCTCTATTTAACTTGATCTTATTCAATTCAATGTAATGTTCTAACCTGTCAAGATCCTAAATTTAAACCAACGTGTGGCTATGCATCCTTAACTTTGTCTGAATTTAACCATCCTAGATTCTTGTTGCCTGTTCTTTCATGGATTTGTGATCCAGTATTGGAATGAAAATACCTTGAGGTCAAGATCCAGGTCTTCTGTGTATTTACAACCTGCACAGTACACAGTATAGTACCAAGCATCTGATTTATATTCAAACAATACAAATTGAATGTAAGAAATGAAATAAATATTTAACAAATCTTCTGGGGTTCTTTGAAGTGGGGCTTTTCTTAGCACACTAAAAGGTGAGTGTGTTACAAAAATCAACACCATTTATCACCCTCTTTCCCTTCCCCCATAGCCACACCCAAACATGCACCCCCTTGCAGCTCCTTTCTCTTTGGGGTTTGGGTTTGTACCTATATTATAAGCAGCCAGATTTCTTTTTTACCCCAAAGATTTGGTGAATTCTTGGAGCCAGAAGAGGATGTTATTTTTACACTGATGAAATGGGCACACATTTTTCAAACATTAATTCTTCATTGTAACAATTTTCATTAGTCAAGTTCAGAATTTGGCCAAAACTACAGGATGGTGCTGACATATTTTGGATTGCCTGAGTCTTTCCCAAAAATCACCATCTGGAGTCTGGTTTTTCAAATGAAAAGCCAGTTTTATCCAAACTTCCCAACTTTAGTTTCTTAAAATGCCAAAGGAAATCTACCTATAATATACTTTTATAGGCCATCACATAGAAATTCCTAATATATAATTATGGAAGTAAGCAGGGAGCAGAACGTGGAAGGTTTTGTGTGTTGAATAATTCTAAAAATAAAATTAAGCCAATATTCAATTCAGTTCAGCAAATACATTAAGCACCTATTATGTACATGGAAGACAACCAATCTAGAGATACAAAGTAAAATCTAATGTGCTAGGAAGGGCACACAAACTGTATTTAATACACTATCTCACGAGGGTAAGATAAATGCAAAGGATAGAGCTAGGTAAAATTCTGGGAGAAATCTGAGAATGTAGGGTTCACTTTCTTCTTGGGGAGGGAGATATGGAGTTATAATTAGTGACTTTAAGACAGGAAGATCTGGGTTCAAATTCTACCTCTGACACTTAATTAACTATATAACCCTTAGCAAGTCATTTAACATTTTTTGAACTTCAGTTCCCTCTTCTGTGAAATCTGAATAACAAGAGTACCCCTTATGGATATTCATAGCATCATGCAGCTATACCTGGAATGACCACAGATGTCATCTACTCCAAATTCCTCACTTTATAAATGTGGAACCTGGGACCTGGGGAGGGAATTGCATAAGGTTACAGACAGTTAAGTGGTTCAAATGAACTAATGCATGTAAAGCACTTCGCAAATTTACAGTGTTATGTAAATGTGAGCAATTGTTCTTAGAAGAGGTGACATCTTTAGATGGCCTTAAAAGAAGGGACAGAAGAATTCAGAGAGAGATGGAGGTGTTAAATCATTCCAGGCATGGATGTTATGAGCAAAGACACAGAATCAGGAGAGGGAATGATAAGTACAGAAGCCAAAGACTGGACCAGTTTTTCTGCAAAACACAAAGATGAGTGGAATGAAGTAAGGTTGGATGCATAGACTCAATCCAGGATGTGGAGGACCTTTGAAAGCCAGGGTCAAGTGTTAAAATCTGATTTAGAAAATAGTAGGGAATCAAGGAAAGACTTGGAGGAGACAAGTGAAGCTATCATAGCAACAAATTAAGAAGATAAATCAGATAGCAATGTGTAGGATGGCTGAAAGAGTGAATACACTGGAGCCAGGAAGATGGGTTAGGAAGTTATTACAATATATAAGGTAAGAAGAAGTGAAGTTATAAACAGGCATGGTTGTAGTGGGAGTGAAAATGCAGAAGACATTGCAAAGGTAGAAACAACATGATTTTAAAACTCATTGGATGGATGGGTACAGGATGATTCCAAGGTATTAACCTGGTATTCTGGAAGAATGGTGCTACTATTAACATAACAGAAAAATTGGGGTGAAGTACAGGTGTAGCCACAGAGATGATGAGTTTGAAGTACTGGCTGGTGTTAATGAGCAAATTCACTGTATTGATCTAACCTTGCCCACATTTTATGTCTCTGATGAGACCTGACTTTCTATCCTCACAACACATAGATCTCCAACTTAAATTATGTGTCTAGGTTTTAGAGTCACCTTCTCTATAAAAGGCTCTTTCATCACACTGGATGAAAGCACGTAAGCAATAATTCTGTCAAACACAGTATGATCTAGCTATACTCTAGCACTGCTTTCTTGACTGTGAGAGTCAAGGAGGTGTTTTCCCCTTGGACACTAAATCAATCTGAGTTTTGCCTGGTTCCTTAGCTACCTCAGAACCTCATTCTAGTGCCTAGGGAAACTGATGGAGATCCATATACAGTGATACTCCTAAGGGTTTGAAGGCATTAGAGAACTGAAAAGCACTCAAAAAAAGTAAGAGGACCAAAAACCTTGCTGCATTTGAAACTAAACCTGTACTCTATCAGGCCTGGGATCCTGGATGAGGGCTTAAAACAAAACGAGCTGGGTTTTTCTTTCATTGACCACAATAAAAAATGTGTCTTAAAAGAAAAAGTAAATGAAATGAGAAAAAATTTTAAGCCAGCCAGATGATGTAAAGGATCCTTTCCAGCTCCCATAGTGTCCTGTAAAGATTATTTTTAAAGAGGCCTGATCATGTGACTTTGTTAAACTGTTCTACTCCCACTGATTATTCTTAGGAGTCTGCAATAGAAATGCTTTCTCTCAATAACAAACCATTTATTTAACTTTCACTTCTGTGGGAATCCAAAATGAATACCATGATTCCTTAGGACAGAGATTCTTAACCTGGGGTCCATATATGTGTGTGTGTGTGTGTGTGTGTGTGTGTGTGTGTGTGTGTGATTTAGGGAATCTATAAATTTGGAAGGGAAAAATACATATCTTTCTATAATCTCTAACCAGAATTGAGCATTTCCTTCAATCATTTAAAAACATTGTTCTGAGAAGGGTTTCATATGCTTCATCAGACTTCCAAAGGTTGTCCATGATAGAAAAAAGATTCAGGATCCTTGCTTTAAATGATACAATAGTTTCAGCCTTACTTGCATTAGCTCCAATCACGATTGTAATTTCAGCCTCAGCTGTGGTAGTGTAGTCTTAGCTATTCATATCTTTGGCAAGTCCAATTAAATAAGATTATGGAAGGGAATTTCAAAGTACTGACCAAGAAACAAAATCCAAAACAAATTAAAAGAAAATAAAGCTATTTCTACCATATTTGCTTAAAGAATGACAAAGCAAAAGGCATTTCCCACTCATGAAAGAGAGCTTAAGTGGACTTAAAAATTCTTGGAAGACATGAAGATATACATCTAGCAGTGGCTTCTAATGACTTTCTATTGACTTTCTCCCAGATTTTCTTGTCTTCTCTTTCAATTACTCACATCGCCCCACCCAATTTGAGGCTGGTCAGTTGCAAAGTAAGAAATTATGCTGTCTGTACATTAGGGTCCTTCTCTTTATCCAGAAACGGACAAGATTTCTTCAATTGTTTTGTTTTGTTTTTTCAAAAGTTTGGCCTCAGCCTTTAATTGGAGAGAATTTGACTCTATGTAATTTGGAATAAACATGGGAGCATAAATGAACAGTGTCAGAAAAATGAAATCGTGTGTGTGTGTGTGTGTGTAATATGTCTTTTGTGCCACGAGTATTTGTATGTATTTTACTAACAAGTTTTTCGTACTCTCCACAATCAAAAAGAAAATTAACTGACTAAACACTACACATTTGATTTATATTGTTTTCCTTTTCTCTCTTCATTATCACATCTCACTTTTAATTTTATGCAGTATTAGAGTTGGAGTCTTAGATTTCTATGGGATCATATATGGGAGATGCCTCAAGGACCATTTAATACAAAGGTCCCAAACTTTATTTTTTTGGTATCATGGACTCCTTTGGCAGTCTCATGAAGCCTATGGGCCCCTTCTCAGAATGTTTTAAGCTATTGAAAGATATGCTAAATTTAAATTAAAAGTGAAACAAAAAGTGGTTTAAGAAAAATTCCCTCCAAGTTTATATATCCCTTGAAGTATATTTATGGGCCTCTTGGAATCCATGGACCCCAAGTCAAAAACTCTTGCTCTAATTCAGCTTCCTCATTTTATTGATGAGAGAAATAAGACATGGGAAGGAGAAATGACTTGGAGAAAGTTTCTTAGGGTAGTGGTATAAGCACTGGCTTTAGAATCAGAACACCTGTGTTCAAATCCTGCTTCTGAGCTTTACCATGTGTGTAAGGTTGGGCAAATTATTTCACTTCCCTTGACCTCATCTGTAAAATTGGGACCAGGTGGTCTCTGAGTTCTTTTCCAGCTCATCACATCTGACCTTGCTATGTTTTCTAGTTCTCTTCTTTTCCTACCATTTAATACATTCTTTTCTGCTAGCCTTTTTTTCTTTAGTAATCTCATTCCTATTTTCTCCCTACTCCTTTAATTTCTCCACCTAGCCAGTCCCTTGTCTCCAGCAAATCCTTTTTTTACAATATCTAACACCTTTCCCCCCTCTTCAATCCTTTATTTTAACACTATCATGTCTTCTCTCCTACTGCCGTGTGTGTTGTCTTCTTCATCTCCCTGTATCAGAAGCCAGTTGGGACAGTGGGGGGAGGAATTGAGGAACAGCATGGATAATGTGAATGGAGGAGGAAAGACTCTACTTGCTTTCATCTCTAGGGACATTAATCAGAAAAGCTTCTATTCTAATGCCTGTTTAATAAATAGAAGTATAGTGTCCATATGTTTCCTATAAAGAAATATCCTGCATCAATATTGTATGTGTGAAATGTTTCAATTATTCCTAAAATATTCTAAACCTATTCCAGAGCTATTGGGCAAATAGGGAGCAAAAAGACAATTTTCTGTTTCTCATTTTTGTGTATTTTAAGCACATTAGACACATGTTAAAGATATATGTGGGATAACACTAAAATATTTATCAACTTTATGTATGTGGCAACCATAGAAATATTACAGTAGCATCAGAATCATGCCATTTGCCAAATTATATACAAGAAGAATCTAGTTGTTAAAATTCATAGCATTCCAAAGGAGAGAAAAAATAGTACATACCAATGTTCTTGATCTTTGAATGAGCTGAATCTAGTTGTTAAAATTCATAACATTCCAAAAGAGAAAAAAGGTGCACGCTCTTTGAATGAGCTGAGTTAAGGTGGATTATTGCCAGATGAATACTTGAGTATAACTATTAATAAAATTAGCATTTGATTCAAATCATTTTATAATAAAATCAGCCTTGGGTGTATAGAGTGAAAAGTGAGACTTTTGAAGTTTGGTTCTTTCAACTCTCCATTTCTTTTACCCTCTCAGATCCTTATATAACTACTTCATGAAAACAATCCCAGCTACACTGTGCATGAATTCAGCAGAAGGGACAGAATGTTGATCAATGGAGCTGAGACTAGTGATACAGGGAGGCAGCATGTGATAGTCTACATAGGCAGCCTTGGAACTGGAAGGCATGTCTATGTGTGACCCTGGCCACGGCTCTTATCGTCTCTGTGCTTCAGACAATTGTTAAAAATGCCATGATCGCTGACTCTGTGTCATAAGATGACAGTGATTCCAAACCTCTGTAGGTCATAATTCAAACCCCATTCTCCATTCTTCACCAACCAATTCCTTATTCCATCTACTTCAACCCTCCTGCCACAAAATTCCATGCAAACATAACCCATACTTCCACTGTGCCTTCTGCAATTCTTGTTCCACAGGCAAAAACCCTTCCATTCATCCTACATCTTTTCTTCTCCCACTCATTCCATCTTTTAGCTGTCATTGAAGCCTGGTACCCACCAATGATACACCCTTTCTAGTACTGGCTGCACATTCCTTCCTTCTCCTTGGCTCACTGATTGAGGTAAGGGAATTGAAATAATCTACTGCTTCCCATTGCCACTTCCAGGTTCTCTTCTTACCTCCATCATGCAATTCATGTGTGCCATTTAATCAAAATCCTGGAAGCTGTTGTCTACAAATCTCGAGGTCACTACCCTTCTTTTCTCAATCAGTTTGCTGCCTGGCTCATAATTTTTCTTTCCTTCTCAACTATAGTCCTCATACTTGGAAACTTCAGCAGACATATTGACTCTCTCTCAAACACCCTAACCACCCAGTTTCTCAGCCTACTACTCTACATCACCTTAGCTACACACAAAAAAATGGTCATACCCTTGATTTTGGCATCACTCACAGAAGCACAGCTTCCATTTTTAAGAATTCCAAAAGCCCCTTATCTGACTCTAATCTACTGGCTTCCACATCTTCCTCTGCCTTCCTTTATCAAACTCCACTTTGTTTCTATTCCATGAGCTCTAATCTCTCAATGTCTCAGTTTTCTCCCAGGCCATCTCTGCTGTACTATCTACTCTCTCCTCTTTTCCCGATCTTGACCCCTGGTGAACCAGTTCAACTCTATAATGTCTTCTTCACCTGAATTCTAGCTTTTTTATCATATCACTGATCGTGCTCTGCCAAATCTCAACTTTGGGTCACTCCCTGCACCTACTGCCTTTGTTCCTATACATGTGCTGCTAAATGAAGGTAGAGAAAATCACACAACTATTCTGACTGGGTTCACTACAAATTTATGTTACACAACACCACTGGGCCTTCACTTTTGCTGGGGAATACTATTATACTTCCTTGATCAACTCACTATCCCACTCAGCACAGTGGTTCTTACAAACCTTTTCTTCATTCCTCAAACAACCCATAGTTCCTTCTTCTCACATTTTCTCAGCTGAAAACCTTGCCTTATATTTTACAGAAAAAGTTGAGGTCATTTTCCATGCACTCCTTCTTCTTCCCTCTTCCTCATCTCATGTAGGCTTTCTGCCACTATCTCTTTCTTTACTTCTGTTTCATATGAAGAGGCGACCCTACTCCTTGCCAAGGCTAGCCACTCTAGTTGCATAAGTGATCCCATTCCACCCTATGTTCTCCAACAGATTGGCCCCTCTTTCATCACCTCTCTCTCACTTATCTTCAGTTTCTCCTTGTCTACTGGCTCCTTTTTTAATGTCTACAAACATGCCCATTCTCTCCCATACTGAAAAAAACCCTCACTTGATCTTTTCATCTCCACTAACTATTGTAATATATCTCTTGTACTCTTTGTGGCTAAAGTCCTTGAAAAGGCTGTCTATAATGCATGCTTCCACTTTCTCTCTTCCTAGTCTCTTCTTAACCCATTACAATCTGACTTCTGACCTTATCATTCTACCAAAACTTCTTTCTCCAATGTTACCAATGATCTCTTAATTGCCAGATCTAATGGCCTTTTCTCAATCCTCATTCTCTTCCACCTTCTACAGCCTTTGACATTGTTGATCACCCCTTTCTCTTTGATATTCTCTTCTCTCTAAGTGTTTGGGACAACACTCTTTCCTGGTTCTCCCCCTACTTATCAAACTGTTTCTCCTCAGTCTCTTTTGTTGAATCCTCATTCAAAGCACACCCTCTAATTGTAGGTGTCCCCTGGGCCTCTCCCTGGCCCTCTTTTCTTTTCCCTCTATGTTACTTCACTTGGTGATCACGGATTTATTACCATCTCTTTGCTGATGATTCTCAAATCTAACTATCCTACCCCAGCCTCTTTGCTGACTTCTAATCTCACTTCTCAAACTGCTTTTCAGGCATTCCAAACTGGATGTCTAGTAAACATCTTAAACTCAACACGTCCAAAACTTAACTCAGTTTCCCCACTAATAAACCTTGCTACCCTTCTAACTTCTTTATTACTGTCAAGGGCAACACCATCTTTCCAATCCCTCAGGCTCACCACCTAGGTGACATCTTTGACTGTTGCCAAAACCTTTCAATTTCTCTTTTGCCATATCTCTCATTCGCCCCCCTTCTCTGACACTGCCACCACTCTAGTTCAGGCCTTTATCACTTCATGCCTTGAACTATTAAGTCTCTCTCCACTTCCATTCATCTTCCATTTAGCCACTGAATTGATTGATTTTCCTCAATTACAGGTCCAACCAAGTACAGGTCATACCCCAACTCTCCTACTCATAAACTTCAGAAGCCCTTTATTACTCTAGGATCAAACACAAAATCCTCTGTTTGGTGTCCAAAGCCCTTCATAACCTAGCTCCCTCCTACCTTTCCAATCTTCTGACACTTTATTCCTTGCCATGTACTTTTCAATTGAGTGACTGGACAGTGGCTATCCCACAAACAAGACACTATCTCTCTGCTTTGGACATTTTCTCTGACTGTCCCTCATTCCTGCAATGTTTTCTTTCTTCATCTCCATCTACTGGTTTTCCTGACTTCCTTGTTGCTCAGTCATTTTTCAATTGTGTCTGACTCTTGGTGACCCCATTTGGGATTTTCTTGGCAAAGATACTGAGTAGTTTGTCATTTCCTTCTCCAGCTCATTTTACAGATGAGAAAACTGAGGCAAACAGGGTTAAGTGACTTGCCAAGGATCACACAGTGATCCTGAAAGTGTCTGAGGCTGGATTCAGCGTCATGAAGATGAGTCTTCCTGACTCCAGGCCTGGCACTCTATCCACTGTGCCACTTAGCTGCCCCAGACTTCCATTAAGTTCCTACTAAAAGCCCATTTTCTATAGGAATCCCCTCCCAACCCTTCTTAATTCTAGTGCCTTCCCTCTTATAATAATTTCATATATATATGCATACTTTATATATATTATATAGATACTGCATATAGATAAATTATAAATATTTGTTGTCTCCCTCACTAGACGTGAACTCTTATTGTCTTTTCCTCTTTTTTTGGTGTCCCCAGCTCTTAGAAGAGTTCTGGGCTCATAGTAGGTACTTAATAAATGTTTGACTGACTGATAGGATCTGGGTTTCAATGCCCTCTCTGATGCTATTGCTTATATGAACAAGTTGCTTAACCTTATTGAGTCTGTTTCCTAACCTATAAAATGATAGGGTTGGACTACATAGTTTCTGACTTCAGAAACCTTTAAGCTCTGAATCTACAGTCCTATAAAGTATTATCAAGTTGATGACCTATATTTATGGAGAGATTTTCCATGCTAGGGATGTCCCTGTTCCAATGAAATCACAGCATAGGACTTTCCATCACCTCTCAATACCCTCCCCACTTCTTCAAGTTAGCAATTCAACAATGACCCTAGAACCAAGTAGCACAATTTTCTGTCTCTTTCCACTTTCTGAAGACATAGTTATTCTCCATACCTTTCAACTAAACTATACTTCTCTGTGGCTGAATTATAGGTGTTCTCCAAAATTTAAAACTGCATCACTACCTTTTAAGAACAGGACTCAGTTCAAATTCTTAAAGAAAAATTATTTTCTCCCGGTCTTTTTTTTTTTTGATCATCCTATGGTGGCAAGCTGGCCTACTGTTCTCCCAAGCGATCTGAGTTTAACATCTGCTCTGAGGAAACACATTTTTTCTTGGCTCAATAATTAAAATATAATGATCTTATTACTGTTAGAACAAGATGATTTATTCTTCTTTATGATGCATTGATTTTTGGCACTGTGAAAAATTGGGGAGCATGATTCCACGCAATTCCATAGGGTTTGCAATGGGTCTAATGTTACTTAATATCTCCAGAAATAATCAGATTGAATTGGACAGTGAATCTCAGTTAGGAGGATTGGCTCGCAGTGTGTAACAGAGAGAGGAATATGAGGAGGAGACTTGGGAAATCAATGAAATGAGGGGATGAGGATATAGAAGGAGAGGAATTGTTTCAAACACCTGGGGTTGAGGAATAAAATACAGGCTAATAGAAAGACAATTAGAAAGTAAATCTCTAAAAACAGAACAAGAATGAAAAGAATAAATGGGTGGCTATTACACCAAAAAGGAGCAGAGGCTAATATGAAATGTAAACATAGAAGATTCATATGCATAAATTCCTTCACAGAATGGACACACCTGAATCCACATATGTAATTTAGCAATAGCTTTTAAAATTATAATGAACAGTTTTAAAAGTAGGAGAGGCAGTGTGATATGGTGGAAAGAAGGATGGTTTGGGAGTCAGAAGACCTTGGTTTAAATCCCAATTCTGCCACTTACTACCTGTGTGTCCTTGAGTAAGTCACAGCCTCTCTGGGCCTCAATTTCTCTGTCTATAAAATGAGGGGGTTTCATTAGATAATCTCTGAGGTTCCTTCCAACTCCAGATTTAGAATCTTAGTTTGGGGTCCTCAGCATCTCACATAGAATGCATTTTGCACACAGTTGGTGCTTAATATATGTTTGTGTAACTTATGGAATTGAATTGACTCACTCTTCCTGCCCTTGCCAAAAAATTAAGCCATAATACAAATTTGAACTTACCATTGTCTTTTGCTCAGCAATCCAGTTTGTTGCTAAACTCTGCCATTTTTTCCTTTAAAAATGTCTCCCAAATACATAGTTTCCCTACCCTCCTAATTCTATTATCATCTAATCCTTTGATCCTAGGAAGAATGGTTATGATGTGCATTAGTGAGTTCACACATTTATTGATTAGAGTATTACCTTTCTGAATTTTGAATTCCCTCAATTTAAGTTGTAGGATTTGTACCTTACAAAGCATCTAATGCACTACTAAAAAAAAGTACTCACGGAATGCGTAAATGATTGAATTAATGCACAGTGTCTCCAAGATATTTCTGGACAATTTTTAAAGTTATTTTCTCAGGATCCTCATTGCCTGTGAGCATACCCCATGACAAATTGCCTCATTATAAATAATTAGATATTGTTTATTTATTCAAACAGTATTTACTGAACACATACCTGTAAGACACTGTTATAGACATTATATTCAAAGATGAATAAGGCACCAGTTCTGTGCTCACCAAATATGGGGGGAAAGAAGCATGTACACAACAAGCTGGAATATTGCCATAAAAGTACAAAGTATTATGAAAGTTTAGGGAAAGAAGAGATCCCTTTTAATAATAGTATCAGAAAAAGCTTCATGAAGGAATTGGCATTTGAATTGGGCCTTGAAAGATCAATAGGAACTTGACAGCCAGAACTAGAAGCAAGAAGGACATTCACAAAATTCTTTACCATTGTATAAGGTGTCCCAAAAGTCTTAATGCAGTTTTAAGCTATCAGAATTAAAAACTGCACTAAGACTTTTGGGACTCTATGTATTTTTTAAAATAACCTTACTTATTTTATATATTCAAAATGAAAGAGAATTAAGATCAATAATAAGAGGAAATGTGCTGACCTGCATTGGTGGAGGGAATTTTTTCATCCATGAGTTCTCTATACCACTGAAATCATAGATCCAGTTTTTCCTCCCTCTTAAGATGACTGGAGAAAGCCCAAGGTGCTACAAACTGAGGGCTGCTGAAGATTTACCAAGCTGTGACATGTATGGAATTCCTTTTCTTTTTAATGTATTTTATTTTTAATTTGTGGAATAAAACAAGCATTTCCATGACATAGTATAATAAAAAAAGATGATTGCACATGAAACTACAAATCTGTTATGCCTACCATAACAAACTCAGAACAGCTACCTGAAATCACCTTGAACAATTCTATCATCTAGAGATAGAGCAAACTCACTCTCACCCCAACTCCTACCAGCAAATGACCAAGGCAGTCAAATTATTTCCTTTTTCTGAAGATAAATGGTCCCCACTTAATTTGCTAACTTAGTCATTCTAGCTAAACATCTTTCAAGTTTCAGGATGGAAGTTTAGAATCCCTCTTGTGAATGCATCACCTCCACATCCAGGAAATACTCATTTAGGGTAAGTCTGAGTTAAAATCTCTCTGACTTAGGAGAACCAAAGCAAAGACATTTGAGCTATAATTCCTTGGGGTCTGCCTACACTTTGAACCAAAGAATACTCCAGTTAATCCTCTCTGCGATATGTTTTGGTGGGGTGAAGGAAACCGGGAAGTAACAAATGAGGAGCAGAATTGTGCTGGGAGGCTCCATTAATAGAATCCCACTGTGTCAAGACTATAAGATCTGAGTAATTTGTTATAAAGCAGTTGAAAGGTCAATTCTCCAGCATGCTGGAATAGGCAACAGGCTTCCCAGGGAGAACGAATCCAAACTGCTCATGGTTTTGATGAAAATATTATTGGCACTCTATTTCTGTCATGGAGCATTGAATCCAATTCCAAACAGGATCCAGACGTTTTTGTGTTTTTGCCCTCCCCTGCTGTCATCTCTCAACAATTACTGATATTTCAGAAACAGAAAGTATTTCCTCAATTATCATTTTCATTAAAAACATATCATAGAAAAATGTCTCTTTTGCATTATTCTTTTAATCTTCTTTTCTATTGAAAAAAAAAATTTTCAGTTCCAGTGGGAGCCAGCTATTGGCAATGATTTCTCACTATTGAATTCTGGTTGATATTTTCTTCTATCCACTCCTCTCCAGAACCTCCTTTGAGAGCTACACAAAATCTATAGATATCCATGTATGTGGTACTAATGAAGCTGGTACATATCATAATGTTCTTAGCTCAGCAATTGTTCACTGTTGCAAAACAAAGTGATGCTGTGGAAGGCTAGGTTGTGGTGGTGAGGACAGAAATGAGAGGAATAAGAGACAACCCTTTTCTTTCCTAATGGTACTTATTAGCAGAGAGATGGTTTTGGAGTCAGAGAGAGCTTTCTCCAAGCCCCAATTCATTCATTTACTAGCTGTGTGATATTGGGCCTCAGTTTCCCTAGATGTAAAAGGAAGGAGTTGGACTGAATGGCTTCTAGGATGTCTTCCAATTCTAAATCTATGTCTGACACTTCTTAACAGCAGGAAGCTCTTCTGTAGCTAATTTAAGCCTTCTGTTTTAGTTTAAGTCTATTTTATCTTATTTCTGACCTTAGTAAAAGTTGGAGAAAAGCCATTCACCTAGAAGACCCTTCAGCTTTTTCTTATCCAGTTGGACTCACCAAACTTGACTTAAACTTTCATCTCAGGATTTATTTTCTAACCTTTTATTCATCTTTATGTTTCTCCTTTGAATCCTTTCTGGGCTGTTAACATTCTTCTTAAGTGGCAATTCTTTTTTTTTCTGTCTTATGAGAAAACTTTATTCAACTGTGGGAATTGAGAGAAAACCTTATTGCATTGTTTGAACTTAGTCCTGAATGGCTGGGAAAATGGACTACCTCTACCTGTTGCTCAAGGACCCTTAACCAAGGACCTAGGTTATGCTGAACGGAAACCCAGTCAGACCCAAAGACTGATGCAAGCAATTTTCTCATAATTATACATCTCAAGCAACCCATATGTCTTATCTGAAAATTGGCCCCATAATGATCATTTGGTTATTGTTTCCATGTTCCTTTGATTGTTTATAGATATTAGGTGGCAATTCTGAACTAGCATACTTTTAATAAGGCTACATAAATAGTGTTGAAATAATGGAACAATTTTCATATATCAAGTTTTTATTTATGAATCCAAGTATTAGGTTTGCTTTCTTAAAGACTCATTAAATAACTCATTGTTAGTTTGTGTTCAGCATGTTCTTAAGCTTTTTGTTCCATAGACCTCTTTGGTAGTCTAGCAAAGTCTGTGTACCTTTTCTCAGAATAATTTTTAAATGTATAAAATAAAATCCACAAGATTTTCTCAAAAATGCTATTTTTTTGATCATCCAAGTTCACAGACCCCCTGAAATCTACCCACAAATCCCTTAGGAGTTAAGGAGGCCCTGGTTAAGAATTCCTTCTCTAGATCATATTCTCTCCTTTTTTTCACTATCAAGTAGTTCCCATGCTTATTTATATAAACACATTGATTTTTCAGTGTTTCTGCTAACTGAAGTTAATTTTGGTTTGAGGGGCTCTTTTCCTAGAAGTTCCAGAAAAGCCAGGGCTGTGTCTTTTTTAAAATGTATGTCTTCCTAGTGCATGGCACAATGTAATGCACAAAAGAGATGCTTAAGGAATATTTGTTGAATGAATGAATAAATTAATGATACTGAATTTTAGTCCTTTTTCCCTTAAGCGTTGGTCACTCTCCCCTCTGTAAGCTTGAATCACTTGCAGGTTCAAGATCTTCTCTCTAGTCTATGATACAGGTCAATAATATGCGTGGCAAATGACAATATTCAGAATGAGCTTGGTCTGGAATGATATTTTTATCATTTATTTCTAGCCCATATTTAAAATGTTTCCTACATTAAGGATATTAAAGGTGGGCAAGAAGGTGGAGTAGGGTCAGGATCTATACTGAGTGAGGGAGTACCTACAGTGATGAAATCACATATGTGAAGGACTGTTGTAGATTTAAAATGCCAGTTTTCCCTTTAGGGTAAATGTTGCTTATTAGTATCTTTTTAAAATGAAGATACTCTGGGGCAGCAAGGTGGCATAGTGAATAGAGCTCCAGTTTTGGAGTCAGGAGGACCTGAGCTCAAATCTGGCCTCAGACATTTGATACTTATTGTCTGTGTGATCCCGGGCAAGTCACTTAGCCCCAGTTGCCTCACCAAAAAGCAAAAAAAAAAAAAGGAAGATACTCCAGTTAAAATAATCATTATGCATCTGGTCAGAGGTTCTCACACAGCACAAAGAGCCCAGGCTGACTTCAGAGGACTCCTCATTTCTTTGTCTTATTACCTCCAACCAAGACCATCTGGGAAATTAATTCCTTGAAACTACCCATTGTGCTATAATCAATTCCCCTTATAAGCACACAGTTCACAAGGTTTAAAGAGTGAAATAGCTTTTTTCATGTTAAAGAAAATATACAATGCTTTTGATATGGCTCATGGGAAATACTGATGCCTGCCTAAGAATAATTAATTCCAGCCACTTAAAAATTTCCATCATTAGTAGTCATGTCAGGTCATTAAAATGACCTCTGATGTGTCTCCACAGTGTATATCTCTTGTTGAGGCACTCCATAGCATCATCAGGTGTCAGTGGTAATCAGTTCTTCTTGTATCCACTTCTCCACAATCCTACATAGATTCCCTCTTCCTGTTATTTTCCATAACTCTCACCCACTTCTAGTAAGAGGCATCTGT
Organism: Vombatus ursinus; assembly: GCF_900497805.2. NCBI lineage: Eukaryota > Metazoa > Chordata > Mammalia > Diprotodontia > Vombatidae > Vombatus > Vombatus ursinus. Next base: position 7,789,073 of record NW_020940360.1, read on the forward strand.
CATCTTCATCTACAATTCTCAGCTGTTGCTAATCAGGTGAAGTCTTTCCTCAGAAGCATTTCCTCTAGCTATGGATAGTATACCAAACCCTCCTTGTCTTGGTCAAAGACACCAGGCCTCCCAGAATCCAGTTCTAACATAATGTGAAACAAAGTACTTTGCTTTGTATTGATTTCTTGAACTATATATAGTCCCTACCAACCTTACCTTTTGTAGAAGCTAGGCTAATAATTAGAAAGACTTTGCCCTTTTCCTCTTTCAAGCATGCCTTTCTTTCTTCCCTAATTCCAGATTAGTCAAGGGGAATTTTTTTTTTCTCCTCCAGTATTTAGGTAGTATCACGTACAGGGAAATCCCACCTGTACCAACAATTTTGTAAGATCTTCAGGCTCAACAGAGCCCCCAGTTTATCTCTCCTCAGTGGCTCTTCAGATGTAACATAGATGTCAAATTTATGTATATTTCTTTGTAAACCATAAAGTGATGTATACTTTTCAGCTCTTGGGAGGTAGCTGTGGTGTTAGAAATAACACTGGTCTTGAAGTTAGAGGATCCTATGTCCAGTCCCAGATCTGCCCTTTACTAACTCTATGACCCTGCTTGAATAATTTAATGTCAAATGTCTTGTGTTCATCTGTAAAATGGGTATTATAATATATGTTCTCACCAGCTTCACAAAGTTGTTAGGAAACCTTCAAGTTGTGTAGAAATGTGAGATATTATTAACGGTACTAAATGATAGACAATTTTTTTCGATTTTAAAGAATGCAGTATTTGGATTTCATTTGACTACAAAAACATCAACGTTTCAGCTGTCCTTACCAATGTCCTGATCTAACCCTTCAGTGTCTCCATTAAGATATTCTCTGTACTGCAGCCAAACTGGATTATTTGCCATCCAGACCACCCAGTCTTACCATCTCCCCTGCCACTATAGCCTAAGGACCACCAAGTTTTCCCATCTGCCCTCCAGCTGAACTGTCCCTTATGTGTTATTTCCCCCATTAGAATGTGAAGTCCTTGAGATCAGAGTGTCTTTCTTTTCTATTTATACCCCAGCCATTAACAAAGGGCATTGTATATAGTGGGCAGCGAGGTGGCACAATGGATAGAGTGCCAAGCCTAGAGTCAGTTCAGATCTGACCTCAGACATTTAGGCAAGTCAATTAACACTGTTTGCCTCAGTTTCATCATCTGTAAAATGAGCTAGAAAAGGAAATAGCAAACTACTCTAGTATCTTTGCCAAGAAAACACTAAAGGGGGTCACAGAGTTGGACATGACTGAAATGAACAAATAACAATAAAATTGCATATAGTAGGCATTTAAATCTTTTTCTTTCTTTTTCTCTTTTTTCTTCCTTCCTTCTTTGTTTCTTCCTTCTTTCCTTCCTTTCTTCTTCTTCTTCCTCCTCCTCCTCTTCCTCCTCCTCCTCCTCCTCTCTCTCTCTCTCCCTTTCTTTCTCTCATAGCTAATTGCTTGGAAAATCATCTGGCAGTTAAGATCATTTTCTTTTTTTTAATTTTTTATTAATTTATTTCGATTTATCAACAATCACTTCCTTATGCTTTTGAGTTTAAAATTTTTCTCCCCCTTCCTCCCCACCACCCTCCCCAAGATGGTGCACAATCTGATACAGGCTATACATATACATTCCTATTAAACATATTTTCACATTGTGATGCTGTAATTAAAAATTAGAACCAATAGGAGGAACCAACAGAAAGAGGAAATAAAACTCAACAGAAGAGAAAAAAATAGCAATTCAACTTCCATAGTTCTTTCTTTGGATGTGGATAGCATTTTCCATCATGAGGCCTTTGGAGATGCCTTAGATCCTTGTATTGCTGGGAAGGGTTAAGTTTATCAATATTAGTCATCGCACAACATGACTGTTATTGTGTACATCATTCTCTTTGTTCTGCTCACTTCACTCAGCATCAGACCATACAAGTCTTTCCAGGTTTTTTCTGAAGTCAGCCTGTTCATCATTTCTTACAGCACAATAGTATTCCATTACATTCATATACCACAACTTGCTCCATTCCCCATTTGATGAGCATCCTCTCAATTTCCAATTCTTTGCCACCACAAAAAGAGCTGCTATGAATATTTTTGTACATGTGGATCTTTTTCCCATTTGTATGATCTCTTTGGGATATAGTCCTAGAAGTGCTATTGCTGGGTCAAAAGGTATGCACGTTTTTATAGCCCTTTGGGCATAGTTCCAATCTGCTCTCCAAAATGGTTGGATCATTTCACAACTCCACCAACAATGCATTAGTGTTCCTTTTCCCACATCTTCTCCAACATTTATCATTTTTCTGTTTTGTCATGTTGGCCAATCTGATAGGTGTGGTATGGTACCTCAAAGTTGTTTTGTTTTATATTTTTCTAATCAATAGTGATTTAGAACATTTTTTCATATGACTATAGATGGCTTTAATTTCTTCATCTGAGAACTGCCTGTTCATATCCTTTGACCATTTTCAATTGGGGAATGACTTGTATTCTTATAGATTTGACTTAATTCTCTATGTATTTTAAAAATGAGGCCCTTATCAGAGAGACTGGTTGCAAAAATTCTTTCCCAATTTTCTACCTTCCTTCTAATCTTGCAGTTAAGATCATTTTCTAATAAATGTATTCTTATCCTCTTAGTTTTTCTCTTGCTTCAAATATACTTTAAGAGTCAGAGATGGTCAATCCACATCTACTAAGTGCCTCCTATTTGCCAGGCACTTTGCTAAGTGCTAGGGATACAACGAAAGGCATAAGACAGTACTTGTCCTCAAGAAGCTTACACTCTAACGAGGGAAGACAACTTATAATAAAAAGTTGAAAAGAATGGGTGGTAGCATCCTCATATTTCTATCTGTTTTTAATAAATTCATTAAAACACCCATCAATGATTTCTCATGCTCCTATGTACAAAGAACATATGTTTTAGGGGATAAGAAGAGATATAAGATCTAGTCTTTGTACTCAAGGTCCGTGTAATAGTAATGAGAAATGGGGAGGGGGAAATTGAAAGAAAAGAAAAATTTGTGCAAACATTGAAAAAAATTGCAGGGCAAATGCTATGATAGTAATTGACACTGATATAGGATTTTAACGGTTCTAAAGTCCTTTGTATGTTATCTCACTTGCATCTTACAACTTTTTATGTAGCTTACTTTGCATATATTTGTTTGCATGTTGTCTCCCCCATTATATTGTAAGCTTCTTGAAGGCAAGAGCTTTTTTTTGCTTCTTTTGTTTCCCCAGCATTTAGCACATTGCCGGAAACTATTGTTATTGTTGTTTAGTCATTCAGTCATTTCCAACTTTTCTTGACCCTGTGGACCATAGCACATCAATACTTTCCATGGCAAAGATACTGGAGTGGTTTGCCATTTCCTTCTCCAGTGGATTAAAGGAAACAGAGATAAAGTGACTTGTGCAGGGTCCCATAGATAGTAAGTGTCTGAGGCCATATTTGATCTCAGGTCTTCCTGATTCTAGGCGTAGAGCTCTATCTACTAAGACATCTAGGTGCCTCTTTGCTTGGAGCATAGTAGAAAATTGATGTGTTTATTATTGATTGATTACTAGAAAATCTTTTACTTCAAGCAAAAATAGTTGGAGGAGCACCCATATAAATGATGGTCTGACCATGGATTAAGTTACACTGGAGAGGGGGTAGTCTGCTCCTCAAAGTGTCTGGATTTCACCATGGTGAGGGTTGAGAAGAAAGAGGGTCTCTGGGAAAGGGGTGGCATGATGATTAGGCTCTGTGGTGGTATTGCAAGTCAATTATGCCACATATTGGTGACAACTATGGAGGGCCATGAGGAGGGATAAAGGTATGGCATCACTAAAAAAAATAGAGTGTGCCTCCTCTCCCATCAAATTTCTATCTTCTGGGTTAAAGTTCTATTTATGTAAAGTTAGCTATTTCTCTGAATGTGGGCAATGGAGTTATTATCTTAACAGCTGAAGAAATCAAAGTTTTCATAGCTCATTAATATCAGCAGCTCCATGCTGTCATGGAGAGAGTGATGTACTCTGACATGTTATTTACCTGCTTTGCAACCATGGCATTTAACCTCTCAGAGACTCAGTTTCACCATGGGTAAAATGAGAGCTTTGGACTCTATGGTTTCTATGGTCCATCCAGTCTTAAATCTATGACCTATGACCAGCAAGATTTCAACCCAGATCTCCCTTGACTCCAGTACTCTGTGCTGCACCTCAAAAAAAGTCATTAAGATAGTCAATAAATCCAACCTGCAACAGACAATGCTTCACTGTTCTCCATTATTTTCTAGGCTGCCTTGGGAAGAAACACACACACACACACACACACACACACACCCCTGACTCAGGAGTAAAACTCTGCATGTGGGGCTAAGAGACTGCCTTCAGAAGAATGAAATAAATGTAAGTGACTGTAATAAATAAATGGCTCCATCAATGCCATTTCTCAAAGGAAAAGCCATAAGGCCAGAATAACTACTCTGGTCCAAACAGCCAAGGGTTTGACTCATACTGGGCAGGTCAGATAAGCTATTTTTTGCTAATAGGCAAAGGAAAAAGCACACATTAAAATGAAGTGAGCATACTGGAGTGGTGTGTGCCTTGGCGAGTGGTCAATTATCTGACAGGGTTAAAATCCTCACCCTGATGATCAATTAAGAGTTTGGTACTCACATATTTATTCTCTATTGGAGTTCGAACTCAACTTTTCTCTTCCTCTTATTGTCAATTCGTTTCTTTTTCCATGAATACCTAAGTAAACAAAGACATTCATTTCCACCGATTTGATTTTTTGGCACCCTTATCTCCCTTTTTCATGTACTGCTGCTAATCTCTCCCTGAAATTAAATTGTTTGGATGCACAGATAGGTCAATTCGCTAATTGTCCCCAGACAATTAGCTAATGAAAACTGGATTAAGACAGGAGGGGAAGGAGATATAAGTGGAGTGAGAGAGAAGGAGGAACACATATACATCTCAGATAACCTATCCCTATGGTTTCACCATCTTAAACTTTTGATGAATCAGTATTTTCAGTTCTCAAGGGGCATTACAATAATTTACAAGAGGTCTGTTTGTGATTTGTGTCCCACATTTACTGAAGACGATATAAAAGGTAATGCTAGGGACTTAATCCCTGGGGCTTTGGCAAATAACCACCATCATCGGGAAGGAAATGGGTGGCATGTCAGTTGTCAAGTTTTATTTCTCTTCTACTCTGAGAATCTTATCCATACTTTTCTTATTATACCTCTCACAGTCACAAAAGTGTTTCACACATGGAAAAGAGAGGAACATATTAAATTACTATATCAAGATAGAAATAGCACAATAATGGTCACTGATTTGAGAATGTAAAATACAAAATATTTTTCTGAACCAACTTGTCATAGGATTGTTGGACTTTTTTGCCCACATAACTGCAGAGAAAGTACTTTGTAAACCTTAAAAATTATGTGAATGCGATTGCATGTTGTTGTTATATGAGCTTCAAACCTATTTTCATTTTTGTGTATATAGATGTCTATACATGTACATGTACAAGTATAGACATTTATATCTAGGTTCAAATTACTTTTATGGATCATAGTTTCTTCAAGTTCACAGGTCCAAGCCCCCTCTAATGTTATCTATGTACCAGACCATGCCAGAAAATACAAATTCAGAGCAAAAGGCAGCCAGTGGAACAGGATAGAAAAGTAAATAACAAGCAATTGAATGAGGTTGTAAATGTTCTTGACACCACATGGCTGCCAGCTCCAAATATTTCCAGGGGAGTGCTAGTCAACTCTTCAATTAACTCTCTAGCCCCCCTAACAGGAGAGGAAAGGGACATAGGCATGTCACTCATGGCACCACTGTTGAAGATTAAATTCTACAGTTTTTCTACTTAATCATTTCCCTTTCAGTCTCATCACAGCAATCTAGTAAGGTGTTGACTTCTATCAGCATGGCAACTAGAGAGCCCTAACTTCATGGAAATTAGATAAACATTTAAGCTTTTTGCTATTGTTTTCATAGACATCATTAGTATCCAAATGAGAAAGTTGACTATAAGGATGCCTCAGCCAGATCTATCTAATATTTGTCTCTCACTGACACCATCTCTGTTACCCTATACCAGCCTCTGGAAGATTCTCACATCCTTAAAAAACAACAACAAAAAAAAAAAAACCTCACCTTATCAGAATCTATACTAGGTGGTGACATCACTACATAGCAAGCTCAGGCACAGCTCCATGGGAAATGTAGTTCTGAGAATTTCACCCAATGATCTACTGAGTATTGTGGGAAGTTGAGAGACATATCCTATACACCGGTAGCATCAAACTGAAATAGAAAGAGAGGCCGCTAAACTATATGTAAGGATCCCTGCAGGTATATGTCGACTTAGAAAACCAGTATCAACTCTGTGTTTTAGTGTATTTTTGTTTATTTTGTTAAATATTACAATTTTACAATTACATTTTAATCTGGTTCAGATTGGATTTAGGAGTGTTGCAGGGTACATGCACCTTCTGGGCTGTGTGATTGACATCTCTACTGCATATAATTACAGTCCCTTCATTTTTCCAACAAGAAGGAGTAGGAGAAACTGAGATATGATTGAATTTATTGTTGGCTGATAGCAGACATAGGAATCTCAACATAATTGTGATTAACTCATTGCAGACACATTTAATAAATGTCCCCAAGTTCTACATTCTTTATTCCCATAAAAGGAAGTTTCCCTTTGAAAACTATAGATAGAAAATGATTAACCTTAGAAACACGGAGGAGCTCTATACTGTGTTGTTCTGCATATGTTAAGATGATGCTACTGAAATGCATTAAGACATTTGTTTTGACTTTCATTTATTTTTCCATTTGTCAGGGATGGGAAGCCATTCAAACTCCCTGCCTTATTGTCCTTCTGACAGTATCACAGATCCTAAAATTGAAAGGAACCTTGGAGTCTACACCCCTAACTTTATAGATAAGGTTATTTGGGTCATAGTTCATGACTAGAAATAGAGATAACCATGCACATATAAATGCATGCATTTATCTACAAGCATATATATGTGTGTGTGTTTGTGTACATATATATATATATATATGTAACATTTCCCATATGTAGACAAACTGTCCACACAGTGGACATATGTCCACACTGCATGCATGTTGTGTGTATTTTAAGCTTTAATAATTTAAATCTACAATGAGACTTTTGGGACACCCTGTATTATATCAGCCTATATATTTTAAAATTTGAAAAAATATATATGTATATGCATATACACATACATGGATATAAATAAATATATGTGTGTGCCTATGTATTTGAAGTTCATCTTTGATTTCATCAATCTAGACAACCATCAGCTACAGACTTTGTCTACCAAAACAGAAGTCAGACCCAAGAGTGACCCACTCAGGGCTGGTAGGCAAAAACATATGAGGTTGGAGTTACGAATATGAAGGACGAAGGGACAGACACTGCTGGCCTTGTTAGCAGTGGTCTTGAGCCAACAATCTAGCCCATCATGACAGCTTCCTAGTTAGTTTGGCCAATGGAGAAACTTGAGAAATTTGAGTTTGGGAAGGTTGATTCAATCTCTCCCAGGGTAACAAGGCTTATGTGGGACAGGGTTGAGTAAAATTTCTTTGCAAAATTAATAATACATGCTTACATTGTTTAGAATTATGAGTTTATTTAATGCACTATTTATCCCTCAATTTGTTATAATGATGAACAGCTTTAGAAGGGGGGGGAAGCATGTTAATTCTTGCTAAGTCCACACACAACCTAAATGACAGGCAGCTGGGAACACTGTGGCCATCCAGGGTTCTCTTTTGGCATCATAAACCCCAAGAGTAAAGAAATGTGCCTGAGTGTCTGATAATGATTACAAAGTGTGTCCAAGAACATAAATTTAATCAAGTAGATGCTGTCATTTCAATAACATAGTTCCCTCCACCCCAAACAGATAAAATCATGTTTCTATATACTTAGGGAACACTTCAAACTGCATAGACATTTGACTGATTAGCAGAGTAATTGCTCATATGTGAACTTACATTTTATTCCCAGGACTGGGTTACTGGTAGAATAATTAAAGGTAATTTCTTTCCTCTGAACACTGCCAAGATGGAATATTACAAATAGTATATTTTTATTAAGGTTCAAGTCACATTCTGTATGTTGGAAAGAGAAAGCTGAAAAGGACTAATCTGACTGTCTAGTCATGGCAGCTTAAAAGGAATATCATAGCCCTTCCTTCCTCTTGAAGGTTCAACTTGGATTGGCTTATGAATCTCAGAACAAGCTCAGATCCCTGAGCTCCTAGTGAATCCTTCCCATAAGAGAAATGTCCCAGAGAGAGATGTTCCCTTAGCAACAAGAAGTTTTCCCAAGTCTCAAGTTTCAAGCCTCAATGGGGACTTTCTCCATGTAATGCTACCTTGTTACTTTATGGTCAGGATTCCCAACCTTTGCATAGGCAGGGCTGCTTTTAATTGCCTCAATGCTTCATGTTCCCCAAGGAGTTCTGACCATCTAATCCCTTGATGGAACATGGAAGGAACATACCTGCCCGCCAAACATTCTCACTGCCAGGAATCCCTACAACTTACCTATGGCAAGTACTGAACACAACCAATTAAAACTAAGGATTTTCAGAGGCAACATGATATAAAGAAAGATTGCTAGACATGGAGTTATGAAGCCTAGAATCAAATCCAATCTTCTTACATCTTTCCTCCTACCCCAACCCTCACATGCTCTGTGATCCAGTAACACAGGCCCCCTTGCTGTTCTTACAAGACACTCCATCTCCCAACTCCATGAATTTTTAGGATTCTTTCCATCTTCATCTTGGCATCTTTGGATTCTACAGAGTTCCAGCCAAAATCTGACTTTCTATAGGAAGTCTTTCCTGAATCACCCTTAATTCTAGTGCCTTGCTTCTATTGATTATCTCCAATTTATCATATATACATGTGCATCTATATATGCATATATATATATATATAATGTTTGTATATGGTTGTTTACATGCTATCTCCCCCATTAGATTGTGAACCCCTTGAGAGCAGGGACTATCTTTTGACTTTCTTTGTATCTCCAGTGCTTAGCAATGCTCAGCACATAGTAGGTGCTTAATAAATGTTTATTGACTGATTATTTAACTGTGTGACCATAGGTAAGCCACCTACTTTTTCAGATCTTCAGTTTTCTCACCAATAAAATGAGGAGAAAACTGTATGTGTTATCTACTTCGTAGAGTTACTGTGAGGAATGTGCTTTGTAAACCCTGAAGTGTTATATGAATGTGAGTTACAAAAAAAACGAGGAGGAGGAGGAAATGCATTACAGAGGAAAGAGTACAGGCTTTCAAGTCAGAGGACCTGTGTTCAGATTCTACTTCTGATACTTCCTATGATTGTGACCTTGGTTAAATTCTTTTAAACTCCCTGGGCCTTGGTTTTCCAAACTATGAAAGAGGGCATTTTTGTCTCTAAAATCTATAATCTAGGGAGATGTATATTTTCCAAAGGTATTTACCACTGTCACAGAGGAGATCCAGTGTAAAATTCAAGTTGAAGAAGGATTCCCTATAGAAGATAAGATCTTCCAGATGTTCCCACTTGAAGATGATATGGTAATTATACTCTCAGAACACTGCGGAGATTCCCAAAGGAAATCCATAATCACTCAAAAGAGTTTGACCTATCTTAGCAAGAAACAAACAAACATGTGGATGAAGAATACACACATACATACCCGCATGCATACTTACACACACACACACACACACACACACACACATATATATATGTAGTTCAGACTATCACACACAATTGTAGTAGGACAGACAACCTATGAATCTTGTCCATCAAGACAAAACAAATAGATAATGGGTTGGACTCAGAACTGAATAGGAGGGAGAGAGGCCTGGATTGCCATTGAGTAATTGCAAAGTTCTTTGAATGACCGCAAATTCCCCTGGGAAACAAGGGCCAATTTTTAACCCAAATATTTTTCTAGCAATGTGTACAGCTGTGAGTTATGTAACATCACAATCTTCAAAAAAACCTGAAGCTTCAAATCACCCAATGAGTAATAGAAAGTCATGTTGGAGAAATGAGAAGGCATCAAAACGTGATGAAAAACAGAAGAAGCAATATAAGGTAGGTCAGCAAAGAAAGGTATTCCACAAAAGAAGACAGACAAGTCACAAAGTGAGGTTAAGGTGTAGGAAAAAGATACCCTGCACACTCTATTGGTATCCTAAAAATGCCAGAAAAAGCTGCCAGAATGACAAAAAGAACCTTTGTGGCCAACTTATAGGAAGACCTGGACAAAAGTAACAAAGGATGGGCAAGAATTTATAGTTTATACTATTTGAGGAAATACAGCTCCATTAAAGTGTTCGTGACTAAGGTCACTAGAACAGTCCTAGCTTTTGACAACTGATAACTGTTGGGAAGGTTCCTCTATAGACCCTTGTAAGCTAGTTCATGAAATGATATAGTATTCCTTGTGGATTACCATTAAGGATAAGCTGATGAATGATGCTTTTTGAATCACAGTATCTAAGATACAGGAAACGAGGTGGCCAAGTGGTTAGAGGTTTTGTCAAGAAGACCTGAGTTCAATTCTAACCTCAGGCGCTTACTAGCTGTATGACTCGGCAAGTCACTTAAAATCTCTTTGCTTTAATCTACTGGAAAAAGAAACATCAAACCACTCCAGTATCTTTTTTCAAGAAAACCCCATGGACACTTTATTTTATTTTATTTTATTTTTGTGAGACAACTGGGGTTAAGTGACTTGCCCAGGGTCACACAGCTAATTAAGTGTCAAGTGTCTGAGGCCAGATTTGAACTCAGGTTCTCCTGTCTCCAGGGCCAGTGCTCTATCCACTGCACCATCTGACTGCCCCCAAAACCCTAAGGACAGTATGGTCCACAGGGTCATGATGAGTCATACACAAATGAACAACAAATTTAAGATAGACTGATGAAAATAAATAATAATAATTTGTAATCTAGAAATTGTTTTGGAAAGTAGAATCCCAAAGTCCTTTCTTGGAGTTCTCATAGCTACAAACCACTTGCAAAAGGAAAACATAAGTAAAGGGTTTCAGTGTAGATGTTGCAAAGTATGGAAAAGAACAGACTCTTCTCATCTTCCTCATACCCACACCCTAGTCTCACTCTGGGCTCCTCTCCTAAACCCACACTGACTGGCTAGGAATCTGGTCACTCTGTCCAAAGTCTCCATTTGAACACATAATAAAAGGCTGTCTCTAATTAAAACAGATGCACATGCTTACAGACATCTGTAAGTGCACCACACAAAATTCCTTAAACTCAATTCTTAATAAATAGGGAATGAGAGTGGTGTTAACTATTATATTAAGTAGGCCACATAAAACTTTTACACTAAAAAATAAAGAGGTAATCTAATCTTTAGCTGTCTATCTTCCCTATATAAAGAATGTTTGAATTTCACGTAATGTATGTGTATGTTTATATATGTATGTGTATATATGTATGTATGTGAGTGTGTGTGTGTGTGTGTGTGTATGTCTCTAATGGTAACCATCTCTTGAGCAGGGGCAGGGAGGGAAGAAAAAAAGGGAAAAAAAGAAATTTACATGATAACTATTGTATATTTAAAAGGAATAGCAAGTTGTACATAATAGTTTTACAGTTTCATGTACAATCATCTTTTTATTATACTATGTAATGGAAATGCTTGTTTTATTCCAAATAAATTAATAAGAATGTTTGGCAGATACAGCTCTTTTGTGGTATATAGCAAAAGGTAGGGGATAGAAACAGGGCAGTATGTTATAGTGGAAAGAGCAAAATACTAAGAATCAATAGACCTAAATTCCACTCCCAGTTTTGCCAGAATGAGCTGTATGGCCGGGGGCAAGACATTTCACCATTCTTTTTTTTTTTTTTTTTAGGCAATTGGGGTTAAGTAACTTGCCCAGGGTCACACAGCTACATTTCACCATTCTTGGGACTCACTTATTCCGTTTGTAGTGGCAGGTCTCTGAAGCAGATAATCTATGGAGAAATTTTGGTGTAAGAAATCTTGGAAAGAATGTTGGACATTAAGTTAGGAAAAACAAAGAAACCAAAAAACCTGGCATTGAATATATCACTGTGAACAAGTCACTTAACTTCTCTCTATTTAAGTTTCCTCATTCATAAAATGGGGACTAATAATGCCTATGGTACTACTACTTTACAGAATTGTTTAAGCATTAAATAAAATAAAGCATGAGAAGCACTTTATAAACCACAAAAGTGCCAGCTATTTGCCAGCTGTTCTCATTATCAAGGGTTCTTCTAGCTTCATCATTTTATACCCTGAGAATATTTTTAAAATAATTTTTAAAATTATCTGTCAAAAAAAAGTCCAAATCTCTTCTTCATGAACTTAAGATATCTGAGTTTAAAAACAAACAAAACAAAACAAATCAAATCAAAGCATGATGTTCACATAAACTTTAATCTGAAGAACTGAAAAAAATCTTGAAAAACCAGGAATTATATAGATGTCTCTAGCTAAATGTACTTTGGTCATTGTATCTAGTATTTTTAGCAGATTTTAATTTGTAAACAGAGACACTAGAAGAAGAAAAAGGAAGTTGTATGGTTTCTGTGGTTATTGTAGACCATTAACACTTGCTCCACTTAATGAATCACATTGAAGTTTGTTAGCTCATATTTAGATACAGAGTTGTAGTCTTAATTCCACTACAACTGTAGAACCATAGAAGAAAAAAAAAAGCTAGTAGAAACCTCAGAACTTAATTCCACCTCCTCATTTTATAGATGAGGAAACTGAAATTCAGAGAGGGTGGAGTGATCATCAAACTTTCCAAGTAGGCTCCTTAATTGCTTTTTTTGAGGATCCCACATGTAAAATGCCCTTAAATTCATTTTAGAAATTCATTTATCTTCCTAAACAAAACCTTTTTTCTATGCAGGAATCCTCAGGTTTCAGAGTAAACAGGAGGCCAGAGAAAAATTGAATCAACCTATTTTAAGTGTAAAAATCTAGTCAGACAATAAAAACATGTTTTTTAAGTTATTCAAATTATATGCACCTGCATTTATTTGTTTTCAGATTTTGTAGGTTCTGCGGGGTGGCAGCTCAGGGAAAAGCACACCCAGACATTTGCTTTGGCACTATACAGAGTAAATAGCATTACCACAGCAGATTGGAATGTAAGAGCAGATACTTATGCATGGTCTGAATCTAGACTCACAGGCAGCAGTACCAAGAGGAATAACCATTGATTTTCCCAATCTCATTTCATCCTATTTGAAGTACTCTTTCTAAAGGTGAAGAAAAAAAAATACTTAACTAATGATTGAAACTAGCTACTGGTCTGTGTCTTGGTTACTATGTGTCTATTGCCAAGTGCCTGTTTCTGTAACAGTTAATAATCAGCTGTCTGGACAATCTCCCCATAAACATACTACAGTGTTTCATCACTCATGTTTTATTTAATTTTGCTTGTCATCAAGGTCTACTATTGGAGAGAGGTGATTTTTACTACTGTTGAAAGCTGCCTTCCTTGCATTTTACACTTCATTAGGAAAACTAGAGTTGTCCTGTATGCTATGATGGTGCCATGTGATTTTGGACCCCACAGCCAGAATGAAAAATGGGGTAGCATCATTTATTTTAAGCTTAACCTTACAGGAGTAGGTTAAAAATAGAAGCAAGTAGTAGCACTGCGGTGGTATGATATGTTTTTGGTTAATGATGAAATAATAACAATAGGAAGATCCCATGCCTTGTTGCACCAGTATTTGATATTTGAGGGATCCTCTATTCCTAACTAGGGCACTACCATTTCCTAAGTCACCTAGACTTGTACATTCAGAGTCATCTTCGCCTCTTCTCTCTCTCTCTCTCTCTCTCTCTCTCTCTCTCTCTCTCTCTC
>NW_020940360.1:7803060-7817043 GCF_900497805.2 Vombatus ursinus
TCTCTCTCTCTCTCTCTCTCTCTCTCTCTCTCTCTCTCTCTCTCATGTTATAATCAATCAGTTGACAAGTTCTGTGAATTTCACTTCCACCATGGTTTTTACATTTGTGTCTCCCTTTCACTTCCTCTGCCTATCACTCAGTATCAGGCCCTCATTTCTTCTTCACTAAATAATTATAATAGCACCATAATTTTTCTCTTTCTGCTTCCTGACTTTTCGCTTTGTAATTACTGCTTTACATGACTATAAATAAGCCTCCTAATAGTAATACCCTGATTCATCACTCCTCCACTCTAAAACCTTCAATAGCTTTCTATGATCTATGCTACAAAGTATAATCTCATATTCTGGTATTCAAGGTCCTCCACAATTTGTCTACATTTCAGCTTTATCTCATACTACTCTCCTTCCAGATACATACATAGATTATGACCTAGTTATACTGGCACAAATTGGAGGAGCATTCCCACTAACCTTCTTCTTTCTGTCCAACAATGGAAATGCTCCCCCAGGATGTGCCAGCAAACCTGGTCCACACTCTATTGATTGCATGCATGGATGTCAATGTCCCCTTTGGATGCTCTACATTCCAATCAAATTAGATTACTCTCATATCATTCTCATCCTGTACTCTCCCACTGGACAAGTCACTTGAACTCTCTGAGTCTCATTTCCTCAAGTGCAAAATGTAGGACTGGACCAGATGACCTCCACATGATCCCTTTCAACTCTGGTACTTTGAACCCATGATTTCCATGCAAAAGACTTTTCCCTGGTCAGGTCCTAACCTGTTGATTGCAGTCCCTCCCTTCCTTTGAGTCTCCACTTCATTACACCTCCTTTATGAAATCTTCCCCAATTTCTCTAGTTGAAAGTGATTTCTTCTTCCTCCATTTAGTCCAACCTCTTCATTTTACAGATGAAGAAACTAAGGCTCAGAGAAGCTAAATGACTTACCCAAGATCACAGTGCTAGTATGTAGCAGATATGGGATTTGAATTCAGGTCTCACTTTCCATTGTATCAAGTTTCATCTCTTATTCATTGAAGAAATCGTTGTAGGGTATTGACAATCCAAATAAATTGCTCAAGCTCACAAGGTATATACCAGGGGAAGAACTAGAATCTATGTCTTCCTGACTCTAAGACTGGTCCTTTATCCATTATACAATGATTCCTCTTGCTCTGTGTATGGTAGAGTCATTTATTAATTTCTTAATTATTATCTCTTTCATATACTTATGTACTGTATATGCCAACCCATTGGAGTCTTTCCCTTCCTATGTCTTGACATGTTTTATTTTCCTTGCTTATTCAACTTTGCTCATGTTTCTATTATCTTGAATGCCCTTTTGTCCCATCTCTGCTTATTGATAATCTACCTCTATATCAGAGTCCAACTCAAATGTCACTCATGCTTCTGATAGTCTAAGTTTATTTAAATTTCATCAGTGCTCCATCTGTCATTCCATCCCTCTCCCTCCTTCCTTCTGCCTGTCATCTGTCTCTGTCCCTCTCTGCCTCTGTTTCTCTGTGTCTGCCTGTTCTCTCTCTCTCTCTCTCTCTCTCTAATCATTTGCTCCAAAGAATTTACCATTACTATGCAAACACATTTTCACCATTATCAAAAGTCCAAATTTCTTACTCACTCTTTAGGGTCATAACAACATATTAGATAATGGTTGTTACTCTAGGTGCTGTTCTCAGTGAGCCTAGAGCAGAGATTTTTTTCTGAGGCGATCGGGGTTAAATGACTTACCCAGAGTCACATAGACATAGACATAGGGTCACACAGCTAGTAAGTCTTAAGTATCTTTGGCTGGATTTGAAATCAGATCCTCCTTACTCCAAGGCCCATGCTCTATCCACTGCACCACCTAGCAGCCCCTAGAGCAGAGATTCTTAACCTTTTTTTTTTTTTTTTTACATCACACACCCCTTTGCTAGTATGGTAAAACCTATGGATCCTTTCTCAGAATAATGTTTTTAAGCACATAAATGAAAATACACAAGATTACAAAGGAAACCAATTATATTGAA
The DNA here is from genome assembly GCF_900497805.2 of Vombatus ursinus. Lineage (NCBI taxonomy): Eukaryota > Metazoa > Chordata > Mammalia > Diprotodontia > Vombatidae > Vombatus > Vombatus ursinus. Next base: position 7,805,100 of record NW_020940360.1, read on the forward strand.
ATATAGATATCAAGATATTTTCCCATCTAAGTTTGTGGACCCACTGAAATCTGTCCTTGGGTCCATTAGGATGTTATGGACTCAAAATTAATAATCTCTGGCCCAGAAATTATTCTTTGATGAAGAGGACAGAATCATTCAGCAAGTATTTAGTGAGCACATTCTGGGAGTTCAGTAATTCTCTTAGTGAGTGGAAGATGGAAAATAGTAGTCTCTGATAAAGGCCTCATTTCTAAAATATAAACAGAACTGAGTCAAATTATAAGAATGCAAGTCATTCCCCATTTGAGGAAATGGTCAAAGGATATTAACAGGTAGTTTTCAGAGGAAGAAATCAAAGCTATCTATAGTCATATAAAAATGTTCTAAATCACTATTGATTAGAGAAATGCAAATCAAAATGACTCTAAGGCACCACATTATACCTATCAGATTGGCTAATACGACAAAAGAGGACAATGATAAATATCAGAGATGTGGGAAAATTGGAACACTAATGCATTTTTGGTAGAGTTGTGAACTGATCCAACTATTCTGGAGAGCAATTTGGAACTAGGGCTATAGAATTGTGCATACCTTTTGACCCAGCAATACCACTTCTAGGTCTATATCCCAAAGAGATCATAAAAATGGGAAAAGGACCCACATGTACAAAAATATTTATAGCAGCTCTTATTGTGGTGGCAAAACACTGGAAATTGAGGGGATACCCATCAATTGGGGAATGTCTGAACAAGTTGTGGTATATGAATGTAATGGAATACTATTGTGCTGTAAGAAATGATGAGCAGGCAGACTTCAGAAAAACCTGAAGACTTATATGAACTGATGTTGAGTTAAATGAGCAGAACCAGGAGAACATTGTACACAGTAACAGCCATACTATGCAATGACTGACTTTAATAGACTTAGCTCTTCTCAGAAATGCAAGGATCTAAAACAACTCCAAAAGACTTATAATGGAAAATGCTATCCACATCCAGAGAAAGAACCATGGAGTCTGAATGCAGGTGGAAGCATACTATTTGCTCTCTTTTTCCTTTGTTGTTTTATTTTATTGCATCATTCTTGTGGTTCCTCCATTTAGTTCTAATTGTTCTTTACATCATGACTAATGGGAAAATATGTTTAATATTAATGTATAAGTAGAGCCTATATCAAATTGCATGCTGTCTTGGAGAGAGGGTCGGAGAGAGAGGAGGAGAAAATTTAAAACTCAAAATCTTATGGAAGCAAATATTGAAAACTAAAAATAAATAAATTATTTTTAAAAAAGAAAGAAAAGGCATCATAGTAACCCAAGATTAAGGGGGGAAAAAGAAAACAGTAAGAGACATTGTCACTGACCTTCTAGGATCCTAATTTTAAATAGAGACATGAAATACATAAAGAATAACTTGAGAACAATTAAGTGCTAAATCTTAAAATAGTGACTAAACATGAAATAATAGCTCTGAGAAGGGAGAGATAAATAAGAACTAGAAAAGGCTGGAGTTTGAGTAAAACAGAATAAAAAGGAGACTATTCCAGGCTAGAAGATCAGTATAAGCAAAAATTCAGAGGCCAAAACGTTCAGGGTACATTGGGGTGATAGTGAGATTCCATTATTATCAGAATTGTGGGTTCATAAAGATGCATGTTGAAAAACAGGGAGGAAAGGATCAGACCTGGAGGCAGGAATGTGATGTGATTATGGAAAGCTCTTTGTTCAATATTCAAAATTCACAAAAATAAATCCCAATATTTCATTTTGCCAATACTTAGGGTGGAGAGTGGACAGATGGTGAATATCAGGGCTCCAGAAACTACAGTGCCTGAGGCTTCCTTGCAGAGAACATTCTGGACTCTCTGTTGCCTCTGAAATGTGAATTCCCATGTTTTGTGGTGACTTAATAGAGGCAATGACATTTTCCAATATGAACCTGCCATGAGCTATCTGAGAAGGATGTATACAAGCTGAGTCATGACCAGAAGTTTTGCCAAAATACTCATGACCTGGAATGTTTTTAAGTAGATAGTGGAAATGCAATTTAAACAAAATTTAATGGAAAAAGGAAGTCATTTTTAAAGCCAATGAGAGATTCATGAAGTTGTGTTTCCTTATACTTTATCATTAAGAATATTTCCTGCTTGGAGAAGGCAGATTAGAAAAACCTGATTTGCCAACAGATACTCTGATGCCCTGATTACTGAAGGTAGCCTGAAACAGGAAATAACTCCACCATCTTAAGAAGTACTCTCAGGGTTTATAGTTGGAACCGAATGGAGGCCTTGAAGAATTATTTATATGAGCCAGTCAATGCTAAAAATGATCAGACTCTTTTACTTGGTATATTCAAGGGACAGGCTACTTACTAGAGACACTGAAGGGAACAAAGGAGAGACAGACAACAAAGGAAGCATAGGAGGGCAGTCCACTTTCACCCTCACCCTGAGGCTGAGGTTGATAAGTCCAAAGCAGAAAGAGTACAGAAGGAATACAACATGTAGAAGTGCCTTAAGGGATCCGAGAGCACAACGGTCTAATTAGACAGAAAGACTGAGAGTGTTTCTGTTATGTCTTGATGATTTTAAGAATTGAAAGACAGAAGAAAGGGGATATATTAGGGGTGAAGGGAAAAGAAGGTTAGGGGAAAGTATTTTATAATTAGAGTGATAGAGATGTCTATAGAAAAATGAGAGGTGGGGAAGAATCATCTAGCATTCCAACTTCATTTTCATCTAGACCGTTCAAAGGCAGGAAGTATAAACACAGAGACATAGTTGGGTATATGTGTGTGTGTGTGTGTGTATGTATGTATGTATATATGTATGTATATATGTATATGTGTGTATATATATGTATACACACATATACATATATATATGTATATGTATGTATACACATATACATATATGTATATATGTATATACATATCACCAAATAGGGAAAGATGAAAGAAATGGAAAAAGGGGGATTAGTGGGAGAGCAGATTAAGGGATGGATTAATCCTAAACAAAACAAACTCTAAGATGGTGCACAAATATTTATAGCTCTTTTTTGAGGTGGCAAAGAATGGGGATTTGAGAGGATCCGCATCAATTGAGGAACGGCTGAATAAAGTATCTAAATGTGGTGGACTGCAGTGGTGCTATAAGAAATAACGAAGGGGATGGTTTCAGAGAAACTTAGGAAGATTTGTATAAACTGATGCTGAACAAAGTGAGTAGGAGAATATTTTATACATCGACAACAACATGGAAAAGATAAACAATCTTCAAAAGAATTAAGAACTCTGATTAGTGTAATGATCATCCACAATTCCAGAGGACTAATAATGAAACATACTATCAACTTCTTGATAGAAAGATGAAGGACTCATAGTACAGAGAAGGAGACACACAATTTTTTGTACATGGCCAATTCAGAAATGTTTTGCTTGACTATACATGTTTGTAACAGGGGTTTTGCTGTTTTTTTTTTTTTTTAGTTCTGAATTAGCAGAGATAGGAAGGTGGATGAGAGGGAGAAAAGGCAAGATTTTGCTGATTGAAAAAAAATCTAGAAAAGAAAGAACAGGGTTGGCCGAAGTCTAGTCACTTCACCAGGAGACATGCACTGAGAAGTATTTTTATAGCAATGCTACAGCCAAATGTAAATCAAATAGCATTTTTAAATGCCTACTATGTGCTAGGTAGGTACTAGGGATACAAATATAGTAAAGTGTTTATTGAGCTAATTTCTAAAAAAAGTCTTTGAGACTTACAATGACTAAAAAGAAATTTAAATAAAATATCAAACTTATCGGACAGTACACACACAAGATTCAACACCCAAAGTGCCCCATCTCTGCAATGAAAGGGAGTGCATTTTTTCAAGTCCTGTCCAGAACCACACTTTAGCTTTATAATTACACAGAATTGTTTCGTTATTTTTTCAATTTAGATTGTTGTGACATTCTGTGTGGTGTTTTCCTGATTCTGTTTGTTCCACTCTATAATCAGTTAGTACATGTCCTGCTTATCACTTTTAAGAGATGTTTAGACAACCTGAAGTGTAATAGAGGATGATAATTGAAGTAGTGGGGTGGAAGAGACATGAGATGGAAAGTATGGTGGACTTAATCCCAGATCAATATTTACTAGCTGTGTGACCCCTGAAGTCTCTGAATTTTCATATCCTCATCTATAAAATGTAAATAATTATTGTTTCACTGTCTCCATCACAAGGATCTCATTAAGAAAGCATGTTATAAACTGAAAAGCACATAGAAATGTGTTTTTATTATTTTTTACCTTTTTTTTCTATGTGTCCCTACCAAGGATCACAGCTTCATACATTTAAAGCAGAAAGAGACCCCAGATATCATGTAGTCTAACACTTTCAATTTATAGATGAGGAAATTGAGGCTAGATTATGTAATTTACCTAAGGACATATGGTACTATTTGGCAGAGATGAGATTTGAGTCCTAAGCACAGGTAGAATAGGGCTACCTATGATGGAGTATGGCGTTCCCAGAATGTTGCACTATGGCATATTGGAAAGAGTACTGCTTTTAGAATTAGAAGAACTAAAACAAAATCCCAGTTCTGCCTCTTGTCACCTGTGTGAGCTTGGGCAAGGCTGGGTCTCAGTTTCCTCACTTGTAAAATGACAGGGCTGGATAACATAACATCTAGAGTTCCTCCTAGTTCTAAATCTGTGGTGGCAAAGGGCAGATAGATGCTGCAGTAGATAGAATGCCAGGCCTGGAGTCAAGACGACCTGAGTTCAAATTTGGCCTCAGACACTTACTAGCTGTATGACCCAGGGCAAGTCACTTAACCCTGTTTGCCTCAGTTCCCTCATCTGTAAAATGAGCTGGAGAAGGAAATGGCAAACCACTCCAGTATCTTTGCCAAGAAAATCCCAAATGCGGTCATGAAGAGTTGGACGTGACCAAAACGAATAAAGAATAAGTAAATCTATGAGCTCATAATTCCCCTGATTCTGTGTCTTTGGATAGAATGTCCTCCATGCCTGGAATGCATTCTCCTTCTGACCCTTACCTTATAACATCCATAGCTTCCTTCAATGCACAGCTCAAGTATCATGTCCCATGAAAAGTCTTTCCTGATCCTCTTTCCGTAGTTCTCTTACCTTCCTCAAATTACCTGGCATTTATGTTTACAATATGTTTACATATCATATATCCCCAATAGAATATAATTTACTAGAAGGTAAGGACTATTTCATTTTTGGCCTTTGTACACACAGTACTTAGCACAGTGTTACACATAATGGGCACTTAATGAATGCATGTTGAATTAACTGAATCAAATTAAATCCAACTCTCACTTCATAAGAAGATGAGACTCTCTTATGTTATGATTTACTATCAGACAGTATGCTGATACTACTAGCCAAATCACATCCTCCTAAGACATAAATAGTACATTTAATAAAACCCTATTATAACATGGTTGGTCTATAAGGTGTTGGGAAGTAGTATAATATAGAAGATAGGACAATGGACTTGGAAGCAGAGGTTCAAAGTCAAGCTCTGCTCTTGCTACATCTGTGTGACCATGGCGAGTCACCTGACCTCTCTGGGCCTTAATTTCCACATCTGTAAAACAAGGGGGGAGGTTCTACATGACCTCTAAAATCCTTCCCAGAGTGGCACAGTAAATAGAGCACCAGTCATGGAGTCAGGAGGACCCAGGTTCAAATCTGGCCTCAGACACATAACACTCACTAGCTGTGTGTGTCTCAGTAAGTCATTATCCCCAATTGCCTCACAAAAAAAATCTCTCCCAGAGCCAAATCTATGGTCCTATGACCTTTGTCTTGTCTTTTAACACCAGTATTTTTAAAAAAGAGTTCCAGTATACAATAGTCTCTACACGTGTTAATTAACCTGTCAGATAATCAGAGTCTGCTCTGCATGTCTGGCTTATTAATTTATTCACTTGTTGCTTTCCTTTAACTATATCAATATTCACACAATAATTTGAATAAGAATATGTTTAGGAAAGGGGAAAAATTATTATTTGGGTAAATAGCAGTAGGATTGCTGCCAACACAAGGAGACAGATTTGAGCATGAACTGTTTCTAAACAAAGAACTCTTCATCAATGCCCCCCTCTTGTTTATGTTCTTTTCATTGTCGAGTATTGCCACCCATCCTCTAAGACCTTCACTCAAAGAAAATATGAGGGAGTTCAGGTGATTCTCTTGGGTCCCTAGGGATATAAGAAGTCACATGGAATCTCAAACCAATTGGAAGAACTCACAGTGCTATGATAGGTTATAATCTAACTTTTACCCAGCAGATCACCATCTTTCTCTTGATGGCTCCTTGATGACCCACAAGAGGGGCCTTGAGTAGGGATAGTCATGTACCCCGGCAGAATAATCAATGGATTTTGGAGTCAGGAGACTTAGATTTGAATCTGAATTCTGCTTTACTTTCTACCTATGGAAACTGGACAAGTTACTTTAGGCTCTGGGCCTTAGTTTCCTCCACTCTAAAATTAAGGAGTTGTACTAGGTGACTTCTCAGGTACCTTCTACCTCTAAAAGTATAATCTCTAGAGTTCCAAGTCTAATATTCTATAACCTAGTTTTACAAAACACTATTGTCCCCTGTCTGACATTCAACTTTCAGAGATGCATTTCTTTTAAACCCTACATGATGGTAATCTTGGATCCCCTGTTAACACGCATATCCCCTGGGAGGGATAGTGCCTTACCAAAGTTTATTGGACATTTAAGTGAAAGCAAGACTGTGAAGGAATGAGATATGAGAAGGGAATCCATATGGTGTAATGGAATGTGGTAGTGTAGAGTGGGATTCAGGAAGCCGTGGTTTCTTGTCCTGACTCTTCCTCCCACTTGACATATAACTTGGCAAGAGTAGTTTCACTTTCTAAGTGATTGGACTAAATGATCTCTAAAGTCTCTTCTGGTTTAACATTTTGTGGTCCTACTGATATTAAGAGAAGCAACACAGTATAGTGAATAGAGAGTTAGATTTCAAATTAGGAAGACATGGGATCAGGTCCTGCCTCTGAAATATACTAGCTATTGTGCCCCTGGATAAGTCGCTTAACTCTTGGATGCTTCTGAATAGCTTGTATAACTTTGCTTCTGCCCAAGCCCAGAGTGGTTTTCCAGAGGGCCACTCCCCTGATGCAAACTTATTAAATGAAAGGAGATGTGACTCCTGATCGATTTAGAGAATGTTGAGCATAAATCTGTTTACCTGCATAAGTGACAGACACAGAGGCATACTGAGAGACTGAGAGACAGAGACAGACAGAGAGAGAAAGATAGAAAGACAGACACAAGGAGACAGAGACCTACAAAGAAATACAGAGAGAAAGAGAGAGGAAGAGACAGAGAGACAAAGAGAGAAACAAAGAGACAGAGACAAAGAGAGACACAGGCAGGCATAGACAGAGACAGAGAGAGAGGAAACTTTTGAATAGAACCCCCAAACCATGAACATTTATAGGAAGCTGGCCTCCATTATGTCCCTTGATCTCCAGTGCTTTAACTTTCCTTGAGCATGATCATTTTCTTTCTACCCTGGTTTGAGCTGAGAGGTTATCTCATTACCAGTTGAAGGGTTTATTTAATCTTACCCATTCTTTGGTATATTCCAGTTTGTAAAATATCTCTAATTTCTATTTGCTGTTTACCTTGAGTAAAAGGGCTTACCATTTAATATTTGTGATGGCATTTTGTGTAAGTAGCATCTGGCCGATGTAAGCTAAGGACTTCCCCTCCCCTTAAGAATCTGGGAAGTGTTTTTTCTTCTGAACCCATACTTGTACCCTTAGATTAGAAATATTTGAGGAGTGGCAGAGATATAATTATAACTGTATATCCCTTTTAGAGACTGGATGGCATGGGGAGAAGGAATTACATAAATATTCACTGGTGGGAGAAGTTTCCACAAAAAGGGTTCACCACATAGATAATTTTATAATTTAAATTTATAATATTTAATCCACAGGTCCATTTTCCACCTGCACAATGGTTACTGATGGTTACTAAAATAAGATAGCTGCCTTAGAGAAGTGATCCAATCTTAAAAACAGAGATGCTTATCTTAAAACAAAGGGTCAAAAATAAATCAAATTTTTTTTATTATTTTGCCTTAGAACCAGCACCTTCTTCCTCCTTCCTTCTCCTCCTTTTCCTCTTTGTTGTCATCTTTTTCATAACCATGATCAACTAAGGATATTGATTGAGGATGAATCTCCTACTTTATAAGCCACTATCGGCTACCCTGATGATATGAAAAAGTTAATGCATCTTCCAAAATCATCCAATTTATTCCCAGGGAGGAGCTAATAGTCATGAACGTGCTAGACTTGGAGTAAGAAAGACTTGAATTCAAATTCTGCTTTTTGACACTTATGTAACCTCAAGCAAGTCTTTTAACTTCTCAGCCTCAGTTACCTCACTTGTAAATGAAGATATAATAACACCTACTTTACATGGTTGTTGCGAGGATCAAATGAGATAATATATATAACCTTTGTAAACCTTAAAGTACTTTGTAAATGTAAACTGTTATTATTATTACTAAGAATCAGAAGTAGACCACTAGGGGAAAGAGAAGAGAATAAATGTTTATATAGGGCCTACTATATGCCAGGCACTGCACCAAGTGCTTGACAGATTTATCCCATTTGATCCCTACAGCAACCCTTCAAGGTAAGTGCTAATATAATTCCCATTTTATAGTTAAAGAAACTGAGGCACAGAGAAGTTAAGTGATTAACCTAGGGTCATAAAGCAACAAGTATCTGAGCCCAGATTTGACTAGACCCAAACCAAATATATCTGTCATTTCTCCAAGATTCCAGAGAACATGGTTAGGTAACAAATAATATTAGGCTGTGAAACCAAGACACTATTAGAACATTGTGGTCTATTTATTTACTTAACTCTCCTAGTTACAAAATGCCTGCTGAGCTTCCTTTTGTAAATACCAGGTTGCAGACCAGAGTACACTATGGATTCTTGGAGAATGGGTTATTCTTCTTAATTTAATTATGTGAATAACTTGGAGTTTCACACAGCTGAAAATCTTTACTAAAAAGTATTAGCTTTTTTTTCTGTCCTGGTGATACCAGAGAAAATCAACTTTTTCCACTCCTCTTAGAACAGAGTTGGTAGATGAGAGGTGTGGAATGGAGCATATTTTGTCAGCCACAGTCAATGGTTGGTTAATTTTTGCTTAGCTGTGCTTTGTCACAAGATGTGGTTCTATGGAGGGTGGGGAGAGCTGCCACTGGGAAGTGACAAAAATGTTTTTAAAAAGAGCATCAATAAAACATTTACTTAATAAAAATAGAGAGAGATTTACTTATCTTTTGATAGAATGTTAGAGTTGGAAAGGATCATCCAGTCAAGGGGTTTCAAAGGATTCCACCAGTTTCACTGTTTGCTGTGACATTTTTGTATATCATGTTATTACAGACAAAAGAAAATTAATGAATAATTCTGTCTAATAGAAGTTTTATCTGTTCAGCATCTGTGGTAAATATAACATTCACAAAATAAACAGAACATGCCCACTAACCTCAAAACATGCCAAACCTTAAACTCACAAAGAACTCAACCAAAACATCTGCTCTTCTTGAAAGGACTCATGCCAACTCTCCCATAATGTTGACAACCTAATGAGCAAAATAAACTTAAGAACCACTGATCTAACCCAACCTTCTGATGTTTTGTCACCAGCTACATCCTTCTAATAAAAATGGAACATAGGAAAACAATTTCAATAAGTTGAGAATTCTAGTTTGTGGGGGTATAATGGTTCATTGAGGTTTTATTGTATTGTGTTCATTCTGGGTGCCATCTCTTATGAAGAATATTGACAAGCTGGAACATATTCCTAAAGGTTATGTTCACTCCCCTCAGGCAACCATCCTTATTTCAACATTAGTAACCATTTTGGGGTGGGTGGAGGGTGAACCTGGGATTTCACCCATTATAGGGGATTCTCTGTGTGGAAACTGTTGCAATTGAAATTAAGGTAAACTGAGGCACAAAGTTCCAAATTATTGGTACCAATAAAAGGAACATGCTCAGAAATCTGTGTCTCAGTTTACCTTAATTTTAATCATGATAAAACTCCTTCCACCAATGCATGATGGTATATAGTAAGAGGACTAGAGTCCACACTACAGGATTTGTTGAAGGAACAAGGATCACTTAGGCTAGAGAAGGAAATATGTTGAAGGGGAAGGGCACCTAAAAATTGTTGTCAAGTATTTGAAGGACAGCCACGAGAAAGATAGATTAGACTTGTTCTGTTTGGCACCAGGATGCAGAACTAAAAGTAATGGGAGGAAGTTGCAGACAGCAAGGTTTCAGTTTTAGCTAAATAAAAATTTCCCTAATAATTAAAATTGCTCCAAAATGGAATGGTCTGTTTCAGGAGGTACAAAATTCCCTTTTCCAGGAAGGCTTGTCAACAATAATAACAATTATAACAACAACAATAGTATTATTTACAATTTATGTTTAGAGAGCATTTTAAAGTCTGCAAAATTTTTTACATGCATCATCTCATCTGAGTCTCACAACTCTATGCTGTAGACATTATAGGTATTATTATCCCCATTTTACAGATGAAGAAACTAAGGCCCAGAGAGTGACAGCCTTTAGTAGCTACTAAGGGCCAAAGGGATATTGTAGATAGATTCCTATACTGCTGTATATTAGACTAGATGATTTCCCACTAAATCCTCTGATTCTCTATTTTGTTAAACACCACAATGAAGTCAGAAGAAAGCACCGGACTCTGACGCAAGTCTTAACCTTGTGTCCTGAGCAATTCATATCTCATTGCAGTACAACTGATAAAGCCCCATATTATGTACAGATTCTTCTGATGTACAGTAACTGGGCTGCAATTTATTCAAGGGCAAAAGTAATATGTGTGTTGTCTTTGCAATGACAAGTAGATTATGTTTGGAGATCCAGAGGACAATGAAAAACAGTGTTCTTCGGCACCAGGAAAAATTATGTTGAAGTGAAAGACTCACAAAAAATGAAAGCTTTCCTGATCCCAACTCATATTTCCCATGCTCTTTGGATTAGAGTAGAGTTATCCTTTTGGTGTTTGCACCCCTGGGATTAACATCTGTGTAAATGTGGCAATGGAAGAAGGCTGGATGGACAGTTGAATCACAGAATTGTTCTTACTGACATTAGCTGATACTTGGATAACTCTCTTCTGCAGGTGTGCTGACCACACACTAATTGAAAAGCTTATTTTCATAACATTCTATGTTGTCTGCAATGGGTTTCTTTCTTTTAAGGAGTAGAACCATTTTAACCCAGCTGCCCAGCATTGTTTGAATTAATTGCTAAAAAAAAAATCAGACAATGTTGCAATGAAATGTTTGTAAAAACTCTTAACATTCTTTTTTGGGGGAGAGAAAGAAAAACAAAAGCACAGAGTTCTGAGAGGTCTTTGAAGACCCAAAGTTTGGTTCCGTAAACAAAACAGAACAAAAAATCTGTTTTGAAAATGTGCTCCATACTTCCCTCCCCATCTCTCACTGTTTTTATCCTCAACTCCACTGTAAACTATTTTGTTCCCAGTGTGTCTGCATGACACCTGCTGGGATTAGTGGAGCCCAGACCAGACCCACAGAGAATTCACACATTTTGCATTGCCTGTTACAGCTTATTCCAAGTTTCCACTGTTGCTCCTTTAAACTGGAGAAGATTCCTCCCAGTTCCGTGATTTTCTTTCTCTGGGTGATTGCCAGGTCCATCATTGAGTGGCTAACCCTAATATCTGAAAATCCTCCTTATGGAATCAAATCTCGAATTTACAAGAGTTTCCAAAGTTTCCCAAAAGTGTCCTGTAAATCACTCTGATGCTACACTGTTGTTAGTTCTTTTTTCCTACCTGATTCCCTTCCCATTGGCATCTAAGTGTGTC
>NW_020940360.1:7817053-7841006 GCF_900497805.2 Vombatus ursinus
ACAAAGAATCGGCCTAAGCAGTCATGGCAGTGAAAAGCACCCAACCTCTAGGAAGAGGTAGGGGAGGGGAGGTGGTAAACAGAGGGGAAGGTGAATCTGAAAGAAAAGTAGCATGGTAATGCAATCCTGGAAAGGTCACTTCCAGGGGGTGGATAAGTGATCAGGAACAGCTATATTGTAAGACACAGGGATGGCAGAGACATGGGATCTCCTCATAACAGAGTACTACTATTGAGGGAGAAAGCATACCTCCTAGAAGTTAGCCATGTTTTTTGTCTTCACACTAGTTACAGACTCTGGAAATGATCAATTGAACCCCTAATAGGAAAAGAAGAAATAGATTGCCTTAAATGTTAAGATGCAAAAAAAGCATTAGACCTTTTGGACTATTTCAAAACCATTAGAAGTTTTTTTTTTTTTTTTCCTTTGGGACTTTAAGCAAATATAAAAATCCCTTGGGTATTTTTTTAATTTATTTTTCACACATTGCGCTTTCATATTATCCACTAAACCAATTTCTATCCATCATGACACGAAGGCAGGGATGTGCTGGAGCCATCTCATACCAAATCAGGGTTTGATTTATAATGTTATTGATTTTCTAGACTTAAGAAAGTAATGGAGAAAATGTTAATAATGCAGATTAAATTTTAAAATGTGTTGGGGGTACAAATTTTTTTCAGAAATCTGGTTATTAAACATTTACCATCACACACTTTCATGATAATAACCCTGGTATCTTTTCTCTTTCCTCACCTCAACCTTGGACTCTACTGCTGTGGTCCCTGGCTCAAATAGCCGAGCATTTAGAAAAAATCTTTCCTGCAACTAGGCCTCTACATTACCTCTCAATTATCTCCACACGAGTACCCTTTTTAAGTCACCTTTATGTGTTTTATTCCTTCACTAGAATGTAAGCTTTTGAGAGGAAGCTAGCATCTTGCTAGCTTGTATTTGTATAGCCAGCATTTAGCACAGTGCCTGGTCCATAGTGAGAATTTAATAAATGTTTTATTGCTCTCTCCCTAAATATCTATCTCTCAAATGTTATATACTAGTGCAAGATGTATTCTGGCAAGACCTACCTACCAAGTTGGAAAAAGTTTTAAGCATAGGTCTGGCAATGGACTATCTATCCATTATCTGAGGAGCAGCCTATCAAATTTTGGAGAGATACATCACCAGAACATTAGCCACTAGGCGATAACTTTTTTTGGCAAGAACAACTCCCATTATTAAGGCATAGAAGTATCAGATTCTACAGCTGGAATAAACTTCAGAGCCATCTGGCCCAATTCCTTCATTTTACAGATGAGAAAAATGAAGTGTAGAGAGATTAAGTAATTTATCCAAGGTCACAGAGGCAGTAAATATGAGATACTAGAGTTAAACCTAGGTCCTCAAACTCTTAAGCCAATGCACTTTCCATGGAAGTTCTTTCAGTACTTTCCAGGTAGCACAGTGGATAGAGTGCTGGGCCTGGATTCAGGAAGAGCTGAGTTCAAATCCAGCCTCACACGCTTATTAACTGTGAGATATTGGGCAAGTTACTTAACCTCTATCTGCTTAAGTTCCTTCAACTTTAAAATGGGAATAATAATTCCACCCATTTTCCAGGGTTGCTGTGAAGATCAAAGGAGATATTTATAAAGCATTTAGCTTGTTGTAAATTTGAAAGGAATAGTAAGTTGTGCATAGTAGATTTGCAGTTTCATGTACAATCATCTTTTTTATTGTACTGTTATGAAATTATTTGTTTTATTCCATAAATTAAAAATAAAATAAAGTTTAAAAACAAACAAATAAAGCATTTCACACAGTGCCCAACCTGTAGTAGACACTTAATAAATGCTTGTTTCCTTCTTTCTTTCCTCCACAAAAATTGTCATCTGTGTCAATGGAGGCAACCCCAACTCTGACAAAACTGTGGATCTATCAAAGCATGCACTGAAACCACTGTCATGCTGCAGTGTAGACCAGAGTACTTTATCGCAGTCTTCTAAAAGCAAGACATTTGTTCTGAAGCCTGATTTCCTTACCTTCTTAATTGTTCCTTTTCTTTTCACATTAAATGTCAGAAGTAAATTAAATGCAAATGTTTACAGAAATGAAACACTTGCCCTGCACATTTATACACCCTGAATCAGGAAAAGAAAAAGTTATAATCCTCTTGGCGATAGTAATTTCCCAGACTTCTAAATATATACGCTCGATGTATTAAATAGAAACTTAACCTTGCTCAGAGGACTTTGACTTTAGCAAGTCCCAACATATGTTTATCCTTCAAACGGAAAATTGCATTTCCATAAGGTTTAATATTAATATGCCCTGAGTCTTATTCTCTTATTGCTTAAACTACTCTCTGGAAGCAAGTTAGTCACTTTTTAAACCAAAATCAGTTCTTTCAGACTACTAGAATCCAAATTAGAAAGACTACTCTAAGAAGGTAATGACAAATTACTGTTGAAATAGCAAAATTCAGTCCAACTCAACAAATATTTATTAGATGCCTACTATTTGCAAGGATCTGTGTTAGTAGTCAGGAGAGATACAAAGAGGGAAAAGGAAATAAGCATTTATTAAGCACCTACTACACCTCTGGAACTGTGCTAAGAGCTTTGCAAATATTATCTCATTCAGTACTCAAAACAACTCCGTGAAAGAATTATTTTCTTTATTTTACATTTTGTGGAAGCTAGGGCAAATAGAGTTTAAATCACTTGTCTGGGGTCACACAGCTGGTAAGTGTCTAAGGACATATTTGAACTCAGGTCTTCCTGACTCAATTCCTCAGTTCCTATCTGCTTGGAGAGAGGGGAGATAAGATATGAACATGAATAAACATGCTACATGGAAGAATGTATTAGGAGCAAAGACAAAGTTATAGATATCCAGATAAAGTTATCTAGGAAAATTTGAGGAAGGAGAGGGTCAGGGAGGGTCAGGATCAGGGAACCCTGCATGGATGAGGTGGCACTTAAAGGAAGAGAAAGATTTCAGAGATATGTTGGAAAGAATACTGCTCTGGAGTAAGACTTAGCCAGGTTAAAATGCTGCCTATGATGCTTGGGCAGTTAGGTGGCATGGTGGATAGAGCACCAGCCCTGGAATCAGCAGGACGTAAGTTCAAATTCAGCCTCAGACACTTACTAGCTGTGTGACCCCAGACAAATTATTTAACCTCATTTGCTTCAGTTTCCTCATCTGTAAAATAAGCTGTAGAAGGAAATGGCAAACCACTGCAATATATTTGCCAAGAAAACACCAAATTAGCCTCACAGATAATCAGACATGACTGAAACAACTCAACAACAATAAAATGAGTTGATCGAACTATGATACTTACTACCTCTGTGTCCTTGGGCAGGTGATGTAACCTCCATGGGCATGTGCAAAATGAGGTGGTTGGACTAGATGGCATCTGAGTGTCCTTCCAGCTCTAGAACTATGTCCCTCCAGCTCTAGAACATATGACATGTATGATGAGTTCATGGAAGTGAAAGAGGGCAAGATGAGATCAGGGAACAGCTAGCTCGGGCTTCATAGGTATGATACGATAAACAAGGATTCGTAGTAGCATCAAGAGGCCAAATAAGCATTAGATCTCTACTATCAATTTGTTTTGCTCTGGCATTAAGCCAACCTTTGTGGGTAAGTCATCCCTAAGATAAACCATTTTCTCAGCTGATGGGCCTCCCAAACTAATACTTTCCTAGGTCAGCCCAGCCAAACATTCCTTCAAAACTACTCTTACCAGATGCTAGCTCTGTCATGCAGAAGTGGGTGGAAACAAAGGACATATGTAACAGTTCTTTGTAATCTCAGTGCTTCACCTAATGCAGTATTCAATCACACCCATCACGATTGATCTTGGTAGACTAGAAACAGATGTGCAGTGTCACTGAATACCAGCAATTTAATGATTAAAAACAAGGGACCTGCATAAGGCAGCGAAGGGCTGGGCTTAAAAGTCACCAATGGAAATATTGAATTTCCTTTGGTATTCTCAGGGAATAGAGTAGAAAACCCACATAGGAAAGAAAGGTAGGCAAATCTGAATCAAAATCAGAACTTTCTTTCTCTTTACATGACAGTTATCCAGTCCATAACATGGCTTTCCCCATTGTGGTTTCAATATATTGCCTGTCAGCAATTTAAATTGAATGGGAATTTTGGGGGAGTTTTGTGGAAGACACAGATGACATGCAAAGGCCAGCAGATGATACATAAAATGTTTAGGAACTCAGAAATGCAGAAAATACATGTATAGTATTGTATAACAACAACATATTTTATCTTTTAATACCATAACAACTCAGACTTCTTCTCTGGTATGAAGAGAGGGCCAAAAAATTTTACATGGGAGCATTGCACCCTAACCCCTGTGATGTGGAAGGGATAACTGCACTCTTAAAATATCAGAACACAAAGATACCCAACTGTAGCTATTCCTTCTAAAGGTTTTGCTTTGTTTTAAACAAGGTAGAGCTGGCAGGATTAACAGAGATTTTAGACAGGTTATAAATTTTTCAAGCAAAAGACCAACTAAGTAAAAGGTACTAAAAAAAATTCTCCACTTTCCTCCTACCCCACTCCCAAAAAAAGAGAGAGAGACACAGTGAGTTTTCTTAGGCAGCTAGAAAATTATAGAATGTTTTACTCAATAATAAGAACCTTCATTTTCAAAGGTCCAGTTACCTCGGAGTTAAAGGCACCACAAGCTGTGCTGATCATAAACTGAAGCCGCACCAAATGCTTGGGCCTGATGGGATGGCAGCAGGTGACCCAGATGTGCACATCTGCTGCAATCCACTCTCAAGTATTTGCTGAGCTGCAGTCTGTCACAGAGGACAGCCAGCACAACAGGGAAACAGAAGAAGAAGGTATAGATGACTTTCGAAGGCTCCTTTTGAGTTATGTTGAGATTCCTTGAAATCCTCAGGGATTGTTAAGTCTCTTCAAGGGGAACCCCAACGCTAAGATTTAGTATTTTGGAGAAGTGCCCATGTACCACAAAATCCCTCTGTCTATGTGTATATGTGTGTGTGTCTCTCTCTCTTTCTTTAACCCGTGTGCTTACTTCCTCCGTGACGTTAATGCCATGTTTGTTCAGCTTACTGAAAACGTGCTTTCTTGGTCACGTTCTTTTAGTTTCAACACTCTGTGAAGTTTCAGCTGGGACTAACTGTTTCTATTTTAGATGCCACCTTTAAGGAAGGGACAAGGAAAAGGGTTGTGTCTCTATTGAACCATATGCAGACCAGATAAAATGTGTTTGTTCAACAAAATCTTTATGTTTTGTCTTTCTGACATTTAACTAATACAAATGGGGAAAGATATAGATAGATATCTATATAGAACTACATCTATCTATATATGTATGTATAAGTGTGTAGAAGTGTGTTTGTCTGTGTGTGTGTGTGTGTGTGTATCCAAAAGTGGTACAGTGGATAGAGCTTCTGCCCTGGAGTAAGGAGGAACTAAGTTCAAATCTGCCCTCAGATACTTAATGGCTGTGTGACTCTGGGCAAGTCACTTAACCCTGTTTGCCTCAGTTCCCTCATCTCTAAAATGAGCTGGAGAAGGAAATAGCAAACCACTCCAGTATCTTTGCCAAGAAAATCCCAAATGGGGTCACAAAGAGTTGGACACAACTGAAAATGATTGAACGATAATAGTTGGATGGATGGATAGATCTATAGAGAGAGATAAATTGATATATATGGATATATCTATTCCTTTCCATGGCAAATAGATTCGTTAGAAGAAGTATTCATGTCCATTTCAAAATGTACCATGTTCTAAGATTGTGAACCATTCATGAATGTCCATAGCCTTTGTCTCACCCAGAATGGCCAAGATCTCACTTTATTGGAAGTTAACCCCACTTTATTGTAGGGTTAAGTTAGAAAAGAACAGCCTAATCCAATCCAAGTTTTAACTAATGAAGAGCACCATTGATAATAATCATCACAGATGACGTTGAGGACTGGAAATGAACTTCTAAAACTCCCTTTTGGGAGCCAAGATGGCAGAGTACAGATCTGGAACCAGCTGAACTTTCTTAACATTCCCTTTCAAACAACTTTAAAATAATGCCTCAAATCAAATTTTGGAGCAGCAGAGCCAACAAAAGATCAGAGACATTTTTTCAGCCTAGGACAACTTAGTAGGTCCACAAAAGAAGTCTGTAACGCCAGGGTGGGCACAGGCCCATAACACAGCAGAAGCACCGGTGATGAGCCTTGCAGGGAGAGAGGGAAATACACTAATTAATGATCATAACTGTGAACATGAATGGGATAAGTTAACCCATAGAATGGAAGTGGATAGCAGAATGGATTGGAAACAAGAATCCAACAATAGGTTGTATATAAGAGACACACTAGGGAGAGAAAGACACATGCAGAATTGAAATGAAAGGTAGAGTAAAGTCTATTGTGTTTCAACTGAAATGAAGTGGACAGGGTGGCAATCATGATCTTAGACAAAGCAAAAGCAAAAACAGATCAAATCAAAAGAGAGAATCAGGGAAACTACATTTTACTAAAAGGTACCATAGACAATGGAGGAATATCAAAAACATTTTACAACAAGTTTCTCTGATAAAAGTCTCATTTCTCAAATATTTAGGGAACTGAGTGGAATTTATAAAAATAAGAGCTATTCCTCAATTGATAAATGGTCAAGGTATATGAACCAGCAGTTTTCAGGAGAAGAAATCAAACTATAATCATATGAAAAATGCTCCAAATTGCTATTGATAAGAGAAAGCCAAATTAAGACCTCTATGAGGTATCACCTCACACTTATCAGAAATGACAAATGCTATATAGGATGAGGGAAAATAGATACATTTTGGGAGAGTAGTGAATTGGTCTAACCATTCTGGAGAACAATCTGAAATTATGCATAAAAGGGCTACAAAATCATGCATATCTTTTGATCAGCAATATGCCTATTAGATCTGTACCCCAAAAAGATCAAAGAAAAAGGAAAAGGACCTATGTGTACAAAAATATGTAGTGCAGCTTTTTTTTGGTAGCAAAGAATTGGAAATTGAATGGATGCTCATCAGTTGGAGAATGGTTGAACTAGTTGTGGCATATGATTATGATGAACTATTACTATACTATAAGAAATGATGAGGGGGTGATTTCAGAAAAAAAATGCAACTGATAAATTGTTGCAAAGTGAAGTGAGAAGAACCAGGAGATTATTGTTCACAGTAGCAGCAATGTTGTAATGATGATCAACTGTGAAAGACTTGGCTATCTGATCAATACAGTGATCCAAAACAATTTCAAAGGACTTATGATGAAAAAAATGCTATCCATCTCCAGAGAAAGAACTGATGAACTCTGAGCACCAACTGAAATATAATTTTCTCACTTTTTTGCTTTTTTTGTGATATAGATTATATGGAAATATGTTTTACATGGTTTCACAAGTATAATTGATATAATGTTTGCCTTCTCAGTGGGTGAGGGAAGGGTGAGAGGGAAAGAATATGGAACTAAACATTTTAAAAGAAAAGAATGCTAAAAATAAGTGAATGAAAAATATTAATAAGAAAAAAGTAAAAAATAGAAATAAAACTTTTTTTCCTAAAGTTTGTGTTCATCATATCCCAAAGAATCCCAAAACAGTGATGGTATCCATTATCATTTTTCTTTTCTTTTTCTTTCCTTTCATTTATTTTTCAAATTAATAACTTTATGCTTTGAAAAAAAATTGTAATTGAATTCCAATGCATTGTCTCAACAAAACTTTCACTTGTAGTAACAGCAACAACAATTCAGCAAAACCCAACTTAAAAAGCAATTCCATCTGACACTATTTACAATAGCATTTAATAAATGCTACATTCAATCTAATCTAATCTACCAAAATAGTCTTTGGACTTAATCTGAACTTGGCAGCATTTTAGCATTTTAATGGGGAAAAAACGGTAATTATAGTCATTGTTCATATTGTTGCTTTGGTTCTTTCCTGGGTAGTATATTCATAAAAAGATGCCCATGTCCTTGAATTCCTCATATTCATGATAAATAATATGCCTTCAGTGTCTTGCACATAGAAGGCCTGCAATAAATGCTTGTTGGTTGGTCAGTTGATTTAAATATAACGCCAAGAAAATATTATTTATCCATTTTATGCTTATCTGTTTACCTTAGTAGGGTAATTCATATAAGGTCCTCAAACTAGGCATTTAACAGGGATTGTATACAAATGGGACCATAGAAATAGTTATAAGTTATAGGTGGAAAAGAATACTCCCTCAGCTTTCTGATCATTGGCTAGCTAAGTTGTCAAACAAAATCTGAAAAGCCAATGACACTTTTAGCTTTTTGTACTGCACAGGCTAGTTAGTGCTGATTGATGTATTCCTCACCTAGCTAGGGGCAGGGAGCACAGGAATACTTAAAGATACTGGATCTGTCCTTTCTCCATTCCTAAAGAAAAACCAGATGGTATTGTAGATGGAATGCTGAGCCTAAAGTTGAGTCCTAGGTTTAAATCCTACACTAGACAATTTTTAACAGTATCATCATGGATGAATCAATGAATTTCTCAGAATTTTAGTTTCCTAATCTGTAAAATGGAAATATTTAGACTACCTACCTTGTTCTGAAGAAAAGTGTGTCCCAGACCCTAAAGTACTTTGCAAAGCCTAAAACTGTATTATTGTGTTGCTATTATGATTCAACATAAGTAAAATATCCAAGAAGAAGACTGAGGATGCAAAACATGTGAGGTTGTGAAACCTGAGTTATATAATGTAAGTTTGAGGGCAAGTTAAGACTTAATGAAGACCTTTCATAACACAAGCTGGGGGAGGGAATAAGTCTGCAACAAAGAGGAAGCAATGTGATGGATGAGTTATGATCTTCTTTGTACAAAAGAATACACATAACAATGTAATCATAGCTTTGTGAAGTAATAGTGTATAATAATCACAATAGCAATAATGGTGACAATAATAACAGTATTCACATTTATATCACCTTTTGAAGTTTATAAGGTACTTTCTTTGTGATAACCCTGAGATAAGCCATGCAAAATCTCTGTTTTACTGATGAAGAAACTGAGATTTATAGGGATTAAATGACTTGTCCAAGGTCATGCTACTAGTAAGTATCAGTGATACAATTCTACAATTCATCTTACTTTGCTCATTGCTCAGTATATTTTGTTGAATGAATGCATGCATGTTTAAATGAATGAATGAATGAAAACACTATTTCCAAAGACATTCAAAAATTCCTCAAAATTAGCTAAAGATATTTGTTCAAGCTTATGTATTTAATTATGGTCAATGAGCTCCTAGGACGTTTCTATGGCTGCTGGACCTAGAGCCAGGAAGATCTGAATTCAAATTTGATCTCAGACACTTACTAGCTGTGTGACCCTGGGTGAGTCACTTAATCTATCTACCTCAATTTCCTCAACTATAAAATTAGGATAATAATAGCACTTACCTCCTAAGCTGCTATGAGGTTCAAATGAGATAATAACTGTAAAGCACTTAGCATGTGTTAGTTGCTATTACGTTTATATCAGGCAAAAATTATAATTCATTCTAAAGAAATTATAAAGCATTGTAAAAGAGATCATACATGTCAGATTAATGTATTCCCTTTAAATTTCAATAGATGGAAGAAAAATAATTATAAAAGATAAATGTATCATTTTTTAAAAGTAAGTCAGATTTGGAGTCAGAGGAGCTGAGAATTCTGTCAGTTTTACCAATTTCTGCCCACCTGAACTTGGCCTTAGACAGGCCATTTAAAATCTCTCTCTAGGCCTCAGTTTCCTCATCTGTGGGGTATTTGGACTATGTGTCCTCTATAGTCCTTTCCAGATCTAAACTTATATTCCTAAAATATAGCACTTATGAACTAAAAAGATGAAGGGTAGAGCCAAGATGGCAGAGTAGAGGAAACTCTACAGCTCAGCTCTCCCAATATTCCCCTCCAAATGACTTTAAAATGACTCCTCAATTCAGAAGAAGCAGAGTCAACAAAAGGTAGAGTGAAACATTTTTCCCAGTCCAAGACAACTTAGGAAGTCAAAAGGAAGAAGTCTGTGCACTGGGGTGATGGCTGGCCCCTAGCCTACATGGTGGCAACACTAAGGGTAGGCCTTTGAGGCAGCTGTGACAGCAGCAGTGGCAGCTTCAGGAGCTCTCAATCCAGAGACAGTAAGGGGATTGGACAACTGGTAAGAAAGAGATTACCAAAGACCTGTGCTGGCAGTGGGCACAGGATCAGGCACTGTTTTGTAAGTCCGTTGCCAAAAATCAGTTTCAGGTCACAGTTACAGAATAGAAAGGATGGCTTGTGGTAGCAAAAGAGCAGCACCCCTGAGGAACAGTAGCATTTTTTGGTTACGAGGGAATAGAGACCTTGAGAAGCAACATCATTTGCAGTCCTAAGGAAGAAGGGGACCTTCTTGGTGAGGATCAATACACAGACCAGGATAGCAGTGACCTGGATTCTTTTGTTATTGTTGTTTTTAAAGTATATTGGATCAGGTCTAGCCTGACCTTTATAAGTGGTTAAAACCTTGGAGGCAGGAAGGGAGGGAGAATAAAAGAGCTTTTTCATCCTTTCATTCCATCTTTTGTATCCCATTTCTGCACATTCTTGTCCCTGCTCAGAGTGGAACCATCCCACAGTCTTTCAACTGCAGCAGATAAGGTTGGGGCAAGTTGGCCAAGGCTGGAATCCCATACTGTTCTTCCCAAACCAAAGCAGGTTGTGGGCTGGAGGAGGGAGAGTATGCCACCCACTCACCCATCCCCATCAACAGAGCCATTCACATCAGAAGGTGTCTCTCCCCAGAGTAAATGGCATGTAGTGGTGTTATGTGTGACAGGGCCACAGTGGGGAGTCACCAAACCCCATCAGAGGTAGAGGGCTGAAAGCTTTCAGAATCCTTTTGAGGCTGGTACCTTGGGGTCCAAAGAAGACCATGCAGGAAGATTTTAGTTCAGGGACTCCATTTTCCAGGTAATTTCCAGCTGTAGTTTAATGGTCCCCAGTTCTGTGATGTCCACAATGGTGGTTTGGGGCCAAGTGGTGAAGAAATCCTCAAGTTCACGGGTCACTGTACCAACCAGATTTCAAAAAGCTCTTGGAGGGTGGGAATGAACACCTTCTCTTCTTCATCCCAGGTCTGGCTGTCATCAGTCTCAGTTTTGCCTTTAAGCTTCCACCTCTGGAGACCCAGGCAGACAAATACTTCATATTGGTCTCCTGACCATAGTCATACATACCCCACCAGTCCTTTCATATTGATGTGAAATTCCCCCAGTTGCACTTCCAGAACCCCTTCAATCAAGCACATGTCCTCCTGGAGGTTTTGGTACAGTTCTACCAGGCTCTCCCATGAAACTTTCATCAAGGGAAACAAAGCAAAGGCCTCCTGCATGTTGTAGGCACCGTCTTGTGGCCAGTACTGGACACAATAACCTTCCTAGAGCTCCTCTACCTTGCTGATGTGGAATTCCATCTTCCGAATTTGCTTTTCCATGAGGCGTGTTTGCTTATCTAAGTCATAGTAGAATGCCAGTCTGGAGTTTTTTCTCGTGCGTTTGTGACAGCCAGATATGTAATCCAGCTCAGCCTTCAGGACACAGAAATATTCCTTAAGTTTTTTTTTCAAAGCTTCAAACATCCTCTTTGCTTGGAGTCCAGGCATGATGTTCCCTTACACCATGTAGCATACACCTTGGAGGATTTTATGGGCATTTTTTAATCTCATCGAGTTTCTGTTGAGAGACTTCCTTTTGGAGCAAGATCTCCACAAAGTAGCCATCGTAATTGAAAGATCCAAAGGCTCCAGTGGCTGCAGAAGGTGGCAATTTCTTCCCCTAACCAAGGCACACACTGCTCTGAGTGTCTGAATCTCAAGTAAGCTGGGATAGGGCACCTTAGAAACACAGAAATTTTCCAGTCTCTCAGAACTAGGTCTGAAAACAGCATATCAGAAAAGGATGAAAAATGTGAAGCTTGGGAAAGTGACCCCCAACCAAATGAGCAAAACTCAACTTAGACAAGTTAGGTACGACAGACCTTTGGCAAAAACTGAATGGGAACAGAAAGGAATACACTTGGTACCTACACAAAAACTGATCATGTAATAGGGTATAAAAACCTCAAAATCAAATGTAAAGGGGGAAGCTAGGTGGCACAGTGTATACAGCACTAGCCCTGAAGTCAGGAGAACCTGAGTTCAAATCCGGCCTCAGACCAAACACTTGACATTTACTAGCTGTGTGACCCTGGGCAAGTCACTTAACCCCAATTGCCTAAAAAAGATCACATGTAAAAAGGTAGAAATAGTAAATGTATTCTTGAGATCATAATGCAATAAAAATTACATTCAGCAAAAGACAGTGGAAATACAGATCAAAATTTGATTGGAAACTAAATAATCTAATCCTAAAGAAAAAGTGGGTCAAAGAACAAATCATAGAAACAATCAACAATTTCATTAAAGAGAATGACAACAATGAGACAACATACCAAAATTTATGGGATGCAGCCAAAGCAGTGCTTAGGGGAAAAGTTATTTCTCTAAATGCTTACATCAACAAAAATGAAAAAAAGAACAGATCAATGAATTGGCCATGCAACTAGAAAAATAGAAAAAGAACAAATTAAAAATTCCCAATTGAGCACCAAATTGGAAATCCTGAAAATCAAAGGTGAGATTAATAAAACTGAAAGTTTGATATGGAGCTAATAAATAAACCTAGGAACTGGTTTTATTAAAAATTCAACGAGATAAATAAGCCACTGGTTAATTTGATTTAAAAAAAGAAAGAAGAAAACCAAATTACCAGTATCAAAAATGAAAAGGGTGAAATCACCACCAATGAAAAAGAAATTAAAGCAATTATTAGGAAATATTTTGCCCAATTACATACCAATAAATTAGACAATCTGAGTGAAATGGATGAATATTTCCAAAAATATAAATTACTTAGATTAACAGATTGGGAAATTAAATGCCTAAATAACCATATCTTAGAAAAACAAATTGAACAATCCATTAATGAGTTCCCTAGGAAAAAATCTCCAGGGCCAAATGGGTTCACAAGTGAATTCTACCAAACATTTAAAGAACAATTAATTTCAATACTATATAAACTATTTAGAAAAATAATCAAAGAAGAGGTCCTGCCAAACTCCTTTTATGACACAAATATGGTGCTGATACCTAAACCAGGAAGAGCTAAAACAGAGAAAGAAAACTATAGACCAATTTCCTTAAAGAATATTGATGCAAAAATTTTGAACAAAATATTAGCAAGGCAATTACAGCACTATATTGCAAGGATTATACATTATGACCAGATGGGATTTATACCAGGAATGTACGTTGGTTCAATATTAGGAAAACTATCAATATAATTGACCATATCAATAAAAAATTAACAGAAATCCTATGATTATCTCAATAGGTGCTGAAAAAGCTTTTGACAAAGTACAGCACCCATTCCTTTAAAAACACTAGAGAACACAGGAATAAAAGGAGTGTTCTGTAAAATGATAAGCAGTATCTATCTAAAATCACCAGCAAGCATTACCTGTAATGGAGATAAGCTAGAAGCCTTCTCAATAAGATCAGGGATGAAGCGAGGATGCCCATTATCACCACTATTCTTCAATATTGTACTAGAAATGTTAGCATTAGCAATAAGAGAAGAAAAAGAAACTAAAGGAATTAGAATAGGCAATGAGGAAACAAAACTATCACTCTTTACATGTGATATGGTGGTATACTTAGAGAACCCTAGAGCATCAAATAAAAAATCACTTGAAATAATTAAAAAACTTTAGCAATGTTGCTAGAAATAAGATAAACCCACACAGATCATCAGCATTTCTTTATATAACTAATAAAGTCCAGCAACAAGAGATAGAAATAGAAATCCCATTTAAAATAACTGTAAACAATATAAAATACTTAGGAGTCTACCTGCCAAGACAAAACCAGGAACTACATGAATAAAATTACAAAACATGTTTCACACAAATAGTCAAATCTAAACAATTGGAAAAATACTAATTGCTCATGGGTAGGCTGAGCCAATATAATAAAAATGACAATTCTGCCTAAATGGATTTACCTATTCAGTACCGTACCAAACAAACTACCAAAAATTACTTTACAGAGCTAGAAAAAATAACAACAAAATTCATCTGGAAGAACAAAAGTTCCAGAATATCAAGAGAATTAATGATAAAAATGCAAAGGAAGGAGGCCTAGCAATACCATATCTCAAAGTATATTATAAAGTGGTAATCATCAAACTATCTAGTACTGGCTAAGAAATAGAGTCGTGGATCAGTGGAATAGATTAGGTACACAAGATGCAGTAGCAAATGACCATCGTAACCTAGTGTTTGAGAAATCCAAAGACCCCAGCTTTTGGAATAAGTATTCACTATTTGACAAAAGCTGCTGGGAAAACTAGAAAACAATAAGACACAAACTAGGTATAGACCATCATCTCACACTATATATCAAGATAAGATCAAAATAGGTGCCTGATTTAGGCATAAAGGGTGAAACCATAAACAAATTAGAAGAGTAAGGAATAGTCTACCTGTCAGATCTATGGGGAGGGGAAGAATTCATGACCAAGCAAGATATAGAGAGAATTACAAAATGTAAAATAGATAATTTTAGTTACATTAAATTGAAAAGCTTTTGCACAAACAAAACCAATGCAACCAAGATTAGAAGGAAAACAGAAAGCTGGGAAACAATCTTTACAGCAAGTATTTCTAATAAAGGCCTCATTTCATAAATATATAGAGAAATTAGTCAAATTTTTAATAATACAAGCCATTCCCCAATTGGTAAATGTTTAAAGGATATGAACAGGCAGTTTTCAGATGAAGAAATCAAAGATATCTATAGGCATATGAAGAAGTGCTCTAAATCACTTTTGATTGGAGAAACGCAATTTAAAAGAACTCTGAGGTACCACCTCACACCTATCAGATTGGTAATATGACAAAAAAGGAAAATGATAAATGTTGGAGAGGATGTGGAAAAATTGGGAAACTAATGCACTGTTGGTGGAGTTGTGAACTGATCCAATTGTTCTGGAGAGCAATTTGGAACTGTGCCAAAAGGGCAAACAAACTGTGCATAACCTTTGATCCAGCAATACTAATACTTGGTCTGTATCCCAAAAAGATCATAAAAAAGGAGAAAGGACCTACATGTGCAAAATATGTATAGCAGCCCTTTTTGTGAGGACAAGATATTGGAAATTGAGGTGATGCCCATCAATTGGGGAATGGCTGAACAAGCTGTGATATATGAATGTAATGGAATACTATCGTGCAATAAGAAATGATGAACAGGCAAATTCCAGAAAATCCTGGAAAGACTTATATGAACTGATGCAAAATGAAATGAGCAGAACCAGTTAAACATTGTACACAGTATCAGCAACATTGAGTGATCAACTGTGAATGACTCAGCCATTCTCAGCAACACAATGAACACAGGTACAAAGTACTCATGAAGGAAAATGCTATCCATATCCAGATAAAGAAGTGATGGATTCTGAATTCAGATCGAAGCATATTATTTTCACTTACTTTATTCTTTCTCATGATTTTTTTCCTTTTGATATGTTTTTTCTTTCACAATGGTGACTAATATAAAATATTTTTACATGGTAGCATGTATATAAACTATATCAAACTGCCTACGATTTTCAGAAAAGAGGAGGGGAGAGGAGAGAGAGAAAAACTTGCATGTGAGAGAAAAAAATTTGGAATTCAAAATCTTGCAAAAGGAATTCTAAAAATTTTCTTAACATGTAGCTGGGAAAAAATAAAATACTACTAAACTTTAAAAAAAAGAACATATACTAGAAGGCAAAGGATCTAGGATTACAACCAGGAATAACCTACACAGCAAAACTAATTATGATTCTCTGTGGTGTGGGAGTATGGATATTTAATGAAATAGAAGACATTCAAGCATTCCTGATAAAAAGACCAGAGCTGAATAGAAATTTTGATTTTCAAATACAAGATGCAAAAAAAAGGAGAATAGGTAAACATGAAAGAGAAATTATAATGGATTCAATGAGATTAAATGGTTTATAGTCCTATATGGGAAGATGATACTTGTAATTCATTATTAAGACAGTGAGGAGTATTCATAGACACAGGTCACAGGTGTAAATTGAGTATGAGGGGATGATTTAAAAAAAATTAGTAGGTAAGAAAAAGGGATCCACTGGGAGAAGGGAGAAGGGAAAAGAATGGGGAAAATTATCTCACATAAAAGAAAGGAAGAACTTTTACACTGGAGGGGAAAATGGGGGGTGGTGACAGAAAACATTTAAATCTTATTCTCATCAGAATTGGCTCAAAGAGGGAATAATAAACACACTCAGTTGGTTATAGGAACTTATCTTACACTACAGAGAAGTTGGATGGGAAGGGAGGAAGCTGACAGAAGGGAGGACAGATTAAGGAAGGCAGTGGTCAGAAGCAAAACAGACTTGAGGAGGGACAGTTTAAAATAAGAGAGAGAAAAGTATAAACTGGGTTGGGGGCAGGGATAGGATGGAGGGAAATACAGTAATTATAACTGAGAATGTGAATGGGATAAACTCACCCTTAAAATGCAAGCAGATAGCAGAGTAGATTTTTTTAAAATAGAAGCCAACAATAGGTTGTTTATAAGAAACACACTTGAATCAGAGAGACACACACAAAGTAGAAATAATGGGCTAGAGCAGAATCTGTTATGCTTCAGCTGAAGTTAAAAAAAAAAGCAAAAATCTAATTAAAAGAGTTAAGGAGGGAAATTACATTGTGTTAAGTGACGCTATAGACAATGAAGTAATATCAGTACTAAACATACATGCACCCAATGGTATAACACCCAAATTCTTAAAAGAAAATGAAAATCTGTTAAGTGAGTTATTGGAAAAAATAGAAAGTAAAACTACACTAGTGATGGTACCTCAACTTTCTCCTTACAGAACTAGATAAATCTATTCAAAAAGTAAACAAGAAGAAAATTAAGGAGATGCATAGAACTTTAAAAAAGTTAGATACAATAGAACTCTGGAGAAAATTGAATGGGAATAAAAAGGATTATACTTTCTTTTCCATTGTACATGGCACCTTCACAAAAATTGATCAGGTATTAGGGCATAGAAACTTCACAATCAAGTGCAGAAAAGCAGAAGTATTAAATGCATCTTTTTCAGATCATAATGTAATAAAAATTACATTCAATAAAAAGGTATGGAAATATATTAAACATTAATTGTAAATTAAATGATCTAATCCTAAAATTTAGTGAGCCAAAGAATAAATCATAGAAACATTAATTTTATTCAAGAGAATGACCACAATGAGACAACATACTAAAATTTATGGGATATAGCCAAAGCAGCACTTGGGGGGAAATATATATCTCTAAATGCTTACAGCAATAATATAGAGAAAGAGCAGATAATTGAATTGAACATGCAACTAAAAACAAAAAGCTAGAAAAAGAACAATTAAATTAAACACCAAATTGGAAATCCTGAAACTCAAACGAGAGATTAATAAAACTGAAAGTAAGAAAATCATTGAACTAATCAACTAGGAGCTGATTTTATACAAAAAAAATAGATAAACCTTGGTTAATTTGATTTAAAAAAAGGAAGAAGAAAACCAAATTACCAGTATCAAAATGTGAAAGGTGAATTCACCACCAATAAAAATAAAATTAAAGGAATTATTAGGGGCAATTTTGTCCAATTGTACACTGATAAATCTAACAATCTAAGTGAAATGGATGAATGTTTATAAAAATACAAATTGCCCAGATTAACAGAAGAGGAAATAGAATACTTAACTAACCCTATCTTAGAAAAGGAAATTAAGCCATAAATGAGCTCGCTAAGGAAAAATACCCAGGACCAGATGGATTCCCAAGTAAATTCTACTAAAGATTTAAAGAACAATTAATTCCAATACCATATAAACTATTTGGAAAAAATAGGCAAATAAAGAGTCCTACTAGATTCATTTGATGACAAAAATATGATTGTGATATCTAAACCAGGAAGAGCAAAAACAGAGGAAGAAAACTATAGACCAATTTCCCTAATGAATACTGATGCAAAAATTTTAAATAAAATACTAGCAGTGAGATTATGGTAATATATCACAAAGATTATACACCATGACCAGATGAGACTTATACCAGGATTCCAGAGCTGGTTCGATGTTAGGAAAACTATCAGCATAATTGACCATATCAATAATGAAACCAAGACAAATCCTATAATTAGCTCAACAGATGCAGAAAGAGCTTTTGACAAAATAAAATATCTATTCCTATTAAAAATACTACAAAGCACAAGAATAAGTGGGACTTTCCATAAAATGATAAGTAGTATCTATTTAAAACCATCAGCAAGTATTATTTGTAATGGAGATAAGCTAGAAGCCTTCCAAGCAAGACCAGAGGTGAAGCAAGAATGCCCATTATTACCACTGTTATTCAATATTGTACTGCAAATGCTAGCTATGGCAATAAGAGAAGAAAAGGATGTTGAAGGAATTAGAATAAGCAATGCAGAAACAAAATTATCACTCTTTATAAATGATATGACAGTGTACTTAGAGAATCCTAGAGAATCAACTAAAAAGAAACAATTGAAATAATTAACAACTTCAGCAAAGTTGCAGGATATAAAGTAAACCCACATAAATCATCAACATTTCTATATGTTACCAACAAAATCCAGCAGAAGAGATAGAAAGAAAAATTTCCATTAAAATAACTACAGATAATATAAAATACCTGGAAGTCTATCTTCCAGGACAAACCCAGGAACTATATGAACACAATTACAAAGCATTTTTCACACAAATAAAGTCAGAACTGAACCACTGGAGAAATATTAATTGTTTGTAGGTAGGTCAAGTCAATATAATAAAAATGATAATTCTAACTAAACTAACTTACTTATTCAGTGCCATAATAATGAAACTACCAAAAATTATTTTATGGAACTAGGAAAAATTATAATAAAATGCATCTGGAGGACAAGAATATAAAGGAATCAATGAAAAAAAAAATGTGGTGGCTTAGTAGTACCAGATCTGAAACTGTATTACAAGGCATTAATCATCAAAACAATCTGTACTGGTTAAAAAATAGAGTAGTAGATCAGTGGAATAAAATAATCACACAATACACTGCAATAAATGACCATAGTAATCTAGTATTTGATAAACCCAAAGATCCAAACTTTTGGGACAAGAACTCACTATTTGACAAAAATTGCTGAAAAAACTGAAAAGTAATTTGGCAGAAACAAGGTATAGACTAACATCTCACACTGTATATCAAGATAAGGTTAACATGGACCTTAATTCAGATGTAAAAGGTAATAACATAACAAATTAGAGGAGCATGGAATGTTTTACCTGTCAGATTTATGGATAAGAGAAGACTTTTATGACCAAACAAGAGATAGAAAACAGTTTAGGATATAAAATGGATAAAGTTAATTATATTAACTTTTAAAAGTTTTTGCACAAACAAAATTAATTCAGTAAGGCTTAGAAGGAAAGCAGGAAACCTGGGGGGAAATTTTATAGCAAGTATCTCTGATAAAGATCTCATTTCTCAATATATAGAGAGAACTGAATCAAATTTATAAGTATACAAGTTATTCTCCAATTGAGAAATGGTCAAAGGATATAAACAATCAAAGCTATATATAATCATATGAAAAAATACTCTAAATCACTATTGGTTAGAGAAATGTAAATTAAAATAAGTCTGAGGCACCACCGCACACCTTTCAGATTAGTTTATATGACAGAAAAGGAAAATAACAAATGTTGGAGGGAATGTGGAAAAAGTAGGACACTAATTCACTGTTGTTGGTATTGTGAACTAATTCAACCATTCTGGAGAACAATTTGGAACTACATCCAAAGGGCTACAAAACTGCATACCCTTTGACTCAGCAATCCCACTACTAGATCTGTACCCTAAAGAGATCAAAGGAAAAGAAAAAGGACCTATATGTAAAAAAAATATATTAAAAGCAGTTCTTTTTGTGGTGGCAAAGAATTAAAAATGGAAGGGATTCTTATCAGTAGGCTTAACAAATTGTGGTATATGGTTGTGAGAAAATCCATTGTGTTATATGAAATGCTGAGTAGGATGATTTCAGAAAAACCTGGGAAGACAAATGAACTGATGCAAAATGAAATGAGCAGAACCTTAAGAACATTGTACACAGCAACAACAATACTGTACAATGATCAACTGTGAATGACTTAGCAATTCTCAGCAATACAATGATACAATACAATTCCAAAGGACTTATGATGAGAAATGCTACCCACTTCAAGACATTGATGGATTCTTAATGGAAATCAAAGCATACTTTTTTTAAACTTTATTTTTTCTTGAGTTTTTTTTTGTCTTTTCTTTTGCAATATGGCTCATATGGAAATGTTTTGTGCGATTGGACATGTATAATTTATACTAAATTGCTTGCCTTCTCAAAGAGGAGAAGGGGAGGAAGGAAAGAGAGATTTGGAACTCAAAATTTAGAAAAAAACAAATGTTAAAAATTGTTTTTACATATAATTGAGAAAAATAAAATGAAAAGAGAGAATTGGCCAAATAGTTAAAAAAAACTTCACTAATGAAAATGCCTGCTTAAAAAACAGAATTGGCCAAAAGGAAAATGAGGTACAAAAGCTCACTGAAGAAAATAACTCCTTAAAAAATTGAATGGGGCAAGGGGAAGCTAAAGATTCTATAAGATGTCAAGAAACAATAAAGCAAAGTCAAAAGAATGGAAAAAAGTAGAAGAATATGTGAAATATCTCATCTGAAAAACAACTAACCTGGAAAATAGATACAGGAGAGATATTTTAGGAATTATTGGACTATCTGAAAGTCATGATAAAAACAATGGCACATACTTCATAGTTCAAGAAATCGTCATTGCCCTTATTTCTGATATCCATAGAGTAAAATAGAAATTGAAAGAATCCACCAATCACCCTCTAAAAGACATCCCAATCAAAACTCCCAGGACAATAAAAACAAATTCCAGAGCTCTCAAGTCAAAGAGAAAATACTTTAAGCAGTCTGAATGAAACCATTCAAATACCACAGAGTCTCAATCAAGATCACACAAGATTTAGTTGCTACCATGTTAAAGTAGTGGAGGGTTTGGAATATGGTATTCCAGAAGGCAAAGGAACTAGATTACAACTAAGAGTAACCTACCCCACAAAATTGAGTGTTATCTTGTGGGGACGAGGGGGAAATAGATATTAATGAAGGAGAGAACTTTCAAGCCTTCCTGATGAAAAGACCAGAGATGAATTTTAGAAAATTTGACATTCAGAATCAAAACTCAAAAGAAACATGAAAATGTAAACATGAAAAATAAATCATAAGGAGCTCAGTAAGGTTAAACTGAGTACATTCTCACATGAAAAGATGATACATGTAACTCCTAAGAACTTCATCATTATTAAGGGCAGTTAGAAGGAGTCTACATGAACAGAGAGGGCTCAGGTGTAAGTCCATTATACTTGGATGATCTGCAAAAGAATGAAGTGGTGAGAAAGAGGGATACCCTGGGAGAAAAGGGGAAGGAAGAGGAAGAATGGGGAAAATTATCTCATATAAACTAATAAGACTCTGTTTAGTATGTGGTTTGTGGAAATCTACCTCATTGTTTTATTAACATACTGGTTCATGCCATTCCAAAGCTATTGTCTTGATGAAAGATGATAGAGCTTAAAAAGACCATCATTTGAGCAGTCCTGTCCTGTCTTGTCCATTCTGAGTCTATGAAATGCAACTTTGCTTCACGCATTTACCTGTTCTTGGAAATACCTGCTACCTTGAACGTATCTACCCCTTTAACTCAAGGGCTTTCCAGAAAGGCTTTTATTTCTGGTGACCTCTCTGGATACTGATTGCAGTGTATAAGTCTAGAGGAGGAGGGTACTTCCTAGATTGAGGGCAAAATTATACATTCCTGATCCACTCCTCAGCATTTACCCCTTCCTGTTCTTAAAAGAAGTATGGTGTAATAAATAGAGAGTTAGCCTGAAAGCCAGGAAGACCTGGGTTCAAGTCTTACCTTGGACACATAATTAGCTCTACGACCCTAAGTCAGCTAATCTGAGTGCCTCTAGGCAACTCCATAAGACTATAAGTTGAAGAAAATGATCTGACCCTGAATGGGAGAGGGGATTTCCTCACTTGGGAATTCCCTATACATTGAAAATAACAAGTCCAATCCCTATTCCTATTCTCTCTATGAGAGACAATGTAATGTCAAGAGGATAGAGGCCTGGGGAGTCAGGAAGACAGTGTTCAAATTCTGTCTCTGAAATATACTGTCTGTGTGCCAATAGGTAATTCCCTTAGCCTCTGATTTTCTCTTTCTCTCTCTCCACACCACTCCCCAGGCAACTCTAAGGGGCAGGTGCCCGCATATGTTGGTAGAGAGAGTTTCTTCATCAAGAATCCCATGTACCAATGAAACAAATTATTTTTATGTTTAGTCTGCCAATCAAGGCACTCTGCCCTAATGTCTGGAGCTTGGTGACATTACAAATGATTTCAATTAAGAAACTGAGGGCTCAGATAAATGATAATAATAATAATAATAATAATAATAACAATAATAAATAACTGGCATTTATATAGTACCTACTATGTGCCAGGAACTATACTAAGAACTTCACAAATATAATCTCATTCAATCTTTGTTGTCAAATACTACCAATTGTCAAATACCACTACCATCCCCAGCCCTCAAAACTAGCTGCCCCCTAGCCTTTAGCTTTTAACTACCAACACAAGGAAGGATTTGAATTTTGAAAAAAAAAAACCTTGCCAGGTTACTCTATGTATTACTGCATCCTACAGAATAATTAAAAGCTCTGGGGAAAATATTTTAAGTTCTAGGCCTTATATAATTAGGAGAACACTGGCTCCATGTAGACTTGTCTGTGTGTAGATTGAAGTAGAAAATTAAAACAGATCTAATTAAAATTTAAAGCATATGCACCATAAACTAGATCAAATTTTCATGTATTTCAAGAAAACAGTCTTGTTTCAGCTTAAATATCCTGAGTCATTCACTGTCATCTTTACATTTCATCCATAATGACAGCTCACATTTATATAGCCCCTTAATTAGAAGTTGCAAAGTGGTTTCCATACATGATCTCATTCAATCCTCACAACAACTCTGTGAGGGAGGTACTATTATTATCCCCATTTTATAGATAAAGAAACTGAGACCCAGGGAAATTAAGTGACTTGTTAAAGGTTACACAGCCTGTGTCCGTGTAAAATCTTGGTCATCCTGAAGCTGAGTTCAGCACTCTATTCCCTACCAAATTTCCTCAATCTTCACATCATAAGGAAATACAGTGTGTGTGTGTGTGCACATACACACACACACACACACAAACATACACTTGTAATACAGACTAAACATAATGAAGCAGGGAAAAGATCAAAAGTAGTAATAACAGCTTTTTGATTCCTGGTCCCAACTTATCACCAGTAGGATTTTGAGAAGTGAAACTCTAGAATCTTTTTTTTATGTATTTTAACATAATTTTTAGTATTCAGTATCCAGGAGGTTTATTTCTCCCCCTTTTTCCCAGGGTGTGCTGTGGGGTCCATCAAAGGATCTGGTCTCTTTGGAAGTCTTCAATATGTTTGACCAAGGATTGGGGCCAATACATCAACAAAAGGAAGATAAGACCTATGTTCCAAAACTGCAATTATAGCTAAATGAAAAAGAAAGAAAGAAAGAAAGAAAGAAAGAAAGAAAGAAAGAAAGAAAGAAAGAAAGAAAGAAAGAAAGAAAGAAAGAAAGAAAGAAAGA